>NW_017671868.1:139855-154342 GCF_001879085.1 Nicotiana attenuata
GTCTTTTAGAGAAGCACAACCAAAAATTTGCCTCACAACAGACACATGGACTTCACTACAAAGAATAAATTATATGTGTTTGACAGCCCACTTCATTGATAAGGATTGGAAGTTGCATAAAAGAATACTAGATTTTTGCCCTATTACTAGTCATAAGGGTGAAGAGATGGCTAAAGTTATTAGGGATTGTTTGCTTGAATGGAAATTAGACAAGGTTTTCACTATTACCGTGGACAATGCTTCTTCAAATGATGTCACAGTTAAAGAATTGTCTAAACAGTTAGATATGTGGAAAACTAATATGATGAGTGGTAAGCATCTTCATGTGAGATGCATGGCTCATATACTAAATCTAATAGTGCAAGATGGATTAAAAGAACTTGATGCTTCTGTGACACGTGTTAGAAATGTTGTGAGGTATGTGAGATCTTCGCCTTCAAGGACCTTAAAGTTTAAACAGTGTTGTGCACATGTAAAGGTAGAATGTACCAAAACATTGTGTTTGGATGTTCCTACTAGGTGGAATTCCACCTATTTGATGTTGGACACGGCACAAAAATTTGAAATGGCCTTTGACAAGTTTCATCTTTTTGATGATGGATTTTCGGCTTATCAATGTTCTCATGTTTGTGAAGATGGTAGTAGTGTAGGTCCTCTTGATTCTGATGATTGGGTGAATGTGAGGAATGTGATAGAGTTTCTTGCAAGATTTCACGAGCTAACTAAAAAAGTTTCAGGTTCACGTTATGTCACTTGTAATTCTCATTTTGAGGATGTATCTGAACTTTATTGTCATTTGAAAATGTGTTTAGCTAGTGAGGATGAGCATTTGAGAAAAATGGCTGAGCGAATGCAAGAAAAGTTCAAGAAATATTGGGGTGAGCCTGAAAAGATGAATAAAATGATTTTTATTGCTTCTGTGTTGGATCCACGTAACAAATTTGAATATGTTGAGGGAGCACTTGAAGAACTTTTTGGGGAGGAAAAAGGAAAGAAAATAAATGCCGAGGTGTATGCTTATATGAATTCTTTGTTTGGAGAGTATCTAAAAAAATATTCAACTGCATCTTGTCCTCAATCTCCATCTAGATCTACTTATCTAGCAACACATCTAACACATCTAGTGGGAGTGTTATAAGTGCATCAAAAATAAGGACTAAGCTTAGCTTGAAGAAACAAAAGGAAGACAATGGGGGTGGGGGTGCTAAATCGGAGTTGGATAAATACATTAGTGAAGAACAAGAACCTTTTAGTGAAGACTTTGATATCTTGAGTTGGTGGAAAACACATGCTTCTAGATTTCCTATTCTTTCGGAGTTGGCTCGTGATGTGTTGGCCATTCCAATTTCTAGTGTGGCGTCGGAATGCGCATTTAGCACCGGTGGCCGTATTCTTGATTCATTTAGGAGTTCATTGACTCCTAAATGTGTGGAAGCTCTTATTTGTGTTCAAGATTGGCTTAGAGAAGAGAAAAATCCTATTAGTGTTGAAGAAGACTTGAAGTATCTTGAGGAACTCGAGCTCGGTAAGCTTTAATATTTTGCGTGTATTTTAGTTCAAAATAATATATCATGCTTTTTCATTTGTATGACATATTTGGTCGAATTATCTATAGATATGGAAAATAATGGAAGCACAACTAGCATTGTTTGATGTATAGTTGCAACTTGCATCTTGAGAGGTAAGTTTAATACTCATTTTGTTTGGTGATATACTTAATACTTTTGTAGTTTTGTTTTTTTATCATCAAAATATTATATTCTAACTTATGATTTATATTTTTTAGGTTCAAGCATTGTGGTCAAGTCTATAATGTGTAGTTGCAACAGTGTTGACTGTTTGCATCTGGTGATTCGCAATGACTGTTGTGTTGACTGTTGTTGCTGCAACAGTGTTGCTGTTGCATCTGTTAAGTTTATTATGTATTGTTTAGTTTACATCTGTTAAGTTTAGACTGTTGCTGCTGCAACAGTGAACAGTGTTGACTGTTTGCATCTGTTAAGCATGTAATGTATTGTTTCAACTTTCAATTTCAAACTTAACTTGAGTTTAGTATGTAGTGTTTCAATTTCAAAGTTTAGACTGCTGCTGCATCTGTTAAGTATGTATTGTTTCAATTTCAAAGTTAAGTAAGTATGTACAAACATTGTTGACTGTTTTTTATTGTTTCTGACTTATAGATTTTAGATGCTATAAATCTATAGCATCTGGTGTTTAGTATGTATTGTTTCTGACTTTCTGTGTGGCGTTAGATTTGTATTTGTGTATGGATAGAAAATTATGCATGTGCTGCAACTTCAAACGTTGCTGGTTTCAATTTCAAACGTTGCTGGCTTGCTGCAACAATTATGCATCTGGACAGTGCACTGTTAGGACTTAGGCGTTAGCTAAATTTTAGCGATTATTAAACCGAAACCGTACCGAAACCGTACCGAAACAAAATAAGAAAAACCGAACTGTACCGAAATATTTTGGTATGGTATTTGGTATACACAATTGATAAACCGAATACCGAATTACCGAACCAAAATTATTAAATACCGAACCGAAGTACCGAATGCCCACCCCTACCGATAGTCTTAGTAGCATGCATGTCTCTTGATATGCTTAGATTTTTTATTATGTTATGTGGTTTTGCTCGCCTCAGGTATTGTGTTCTCCGTTGCTATTATTTGGCACTACGCATCCTTTATCCCTCCCTTTTCTTTCCTCTTACATCTTTCTTCCTTACTTGCTTTCCTCTTCTTATTCTTGCCCTTCCTGAGCCGAGGGTCTATTGGAAACAACCTCTCTACCTGCATTAGGTAGTGGTAAGGTCTGCGTACAGACTACCCTCCCCAGACCCCTCCTGTTGGGATCAAACTGGGTATGTTGTTGTTGTTGTTGTATATATTTGAGCGTTGCTAAAATAACAGATTCCACTTTCACTGTTCCTTGAGCTGAGGGTCTATCGGAAACAACCTCTCTACCTTCACAAGATAGGGATAATGTTTGCGTACACATTACCCTCCCCAGACCCACCCGTGGGATTACACTGTGTTTGTTGTTGTTGTTGTTGTTGTTGAGCGCTGCTAGAATTTGGTTTAACTTGGATCTTGAATTGGGCATGGCCTTGGGCTTTTGCAGGATCAGTTAATTGATCTCAAAACTTAATTTTGGTACGCTGTAATTGGTGGTCTAATTAGGATTGACGAAACCTCGGGCAACTCACTAGAAGGTGGGTTTTCTTTTCTCATTCAATAGTGCAACGTGGGAAGCATCGATATGTTGTGCTCAATATCTCTATATCCAGGTTCCATGCCCAGCTAATTGGCTTTCTGTTCATGTGTATCTTGTAAATCCTGTAATCTGTTGTCAATTATGGTTTCTTGTGATTGTACCTCTATTTCCTGGATTTCTTTTGGATCATTAGTCGCTTTAACTTGATAGCAAGTCAAGATCCTAAAATGTGTTGCTAAAGACAGTTTTATATTGCCTCAAGTAAAGTTGCTCCAGTTGAAAGCAGATTTCTCTGTTGGCTCGCTTCGAAGTTCTAGAAATAAAGAAAGCTTAGCTGCTTCTGAAGATATCAGAGGGAGTTCATATCAGTCAAAAGAGGTGTAGGAATATGACCAAAAAGGTACTCCTCAATTCATTTTGTTATCCTGGTTTTGGTATAGGCATGTTGTCAAATTGATTAACAGCACATGGTTTAAATTTTTGATTATATTTTAAATTCACAAAGAAGAGAGCACTCGAAGTTGTTGGCTTAACAGCAACAAAGATGCAAGAAAAGCATACTTTTGAGTCAAAGCTAATTTCTCTAGCAAGGTAATAGATGAGAAACAAAGTACAGACTGACTTTGAAAGATCTAAAAGCGAAAAAGACCAGTATTTTACTTCTCAAAGAAATGTCCAGTATTTTATTATCAAATCAAAACAACAAGATGTACCAATAATCTTGGTGAAAGTAGCTTACAAGAGGAAAAGAATGCTTTTGCAGAGTTTGAAAACATCATATTTGCTCATCTTTTATGAGGGGTTTCCTACTTTGGCTTTGCATGTAACTACATTCAATTGGTTGAATGCACTAAACGTTCAAAAATAGACCTGCTGAGTTGAATAAGAAAGAAATCTTTAATGCAAAAATTTCAACAAAATCTGCCTTCAACTGAGCATCAGAAATCGAAGTTTAATGATGGTATTCAGGTTAGTTAAGTTCAGTGAAAACATATTGTTATTCTTACTTTCATTCCGTTGCATCATTTAGTAGTTTACTTTAACTCAGTTTAGTTTCTTTGGTAGATCATATTTCAAATTGCAACTATATTGGTCCACTATTTATCTAGAGAGAGATATTTCTTGATATTATATTGCTAATATCTTCTTCATGTCAAAGATGCTTGCAGGTGATATATGCATAGGAATATATTCTTTATTGCAGTGCTATCTCAAGGCAGTGCCAGTTCTGTTACAGAGCCAATAGTAAATCTCTAATCATAGCATCTTTACTTCTCCACTGCAATAAGCTTATGAATATACTGTAAAAGGATGGCTTCTTCACTACTATTTACTACTGTCGGGATTTTGCTTTCTTTGAGCCGAGGATCTAGCGGAAACAATCTCTCTACCTTCACAAAATAGGGGTAAGGTCTGCTTGCAGCTTACTCGCACAGTTCCACTTGTGGAATTACACAGGGATTATTGCTGTTGTTGTTAGAGGAAAAAGGAGGTGTTCTCTGCTTGTGGAATATGGTTGAGAAAATGATAAAAACTTTGTTTTTGCTTCAATCATATGGCTGTGTACGACTTATATAAAGCATTCCAAGTATGCATGTTGATTCTGTTTCCTTTTATTTTTCATAATCTGGTGTTTCCAAGACTTCCTTTGAAACTTTAGACATAAACAAAATCATTCAAGGACGGATTTAGCAGGTAGCAATGTGTGTGACTACCCATTTCTTTTGGCGTGGTTCCCTATTTTAAGAATAAAGAAAATCATCCAGGGTATGTCCATGTCCATTCAGTTGATCCCAACTTATTTGGAACTGAGGCACAATTGTCGTAGAGAGTCGAGAGGATGCCACTAAGGTTAAATATGCCTAGTTTCGTTTGGGCATTGCTAAAAAACTATGGATGAATAAAGAACACGTTCGTGTTAAATATGGTTAATACTTAACCGGTTTACATGACAAAATTACAAACAAATATAGGCAAGAAGGTAAGAACAAACAAGAAAAATAATAGATAGTAGATGTTAGATATCTCTTTCTTTAACACATAGGAATATGTTTCTGTTCTGCTCACCTGATCCTTGAATGTACTTTAAGGGACCATGTAGTAGCAACAACAACAACAACCATTCCTCATTGGCGCCGGCGCCGGCGTCGCATGAGCATGGCCGAGTCAAAGGACAAGGCCAAATCCAAGACGAGCACGACCGTCATAACAACTAGGAAAATACAAGACAGACTTCTCTATAACATATCTATATAACAGTCATTCGTTATAAAAGTCAAATTTTTCTTGGAACCAATTTTCATGTAATGTCATAATATATATCCTATATAACAATATTTCACTATAGCAGCCAAAAAATGTCAGAACAAAGGAACCCGTTATAGGGAGGTTTGACTGTAGAAGAAAGCTGCTAAATTGATCAAGCAATACGAGTAAAGCAAGAGCGTTTAAAGCATAATTGTTTCAAATTTCGTCTAAGCTTTTTGAGATATAAGTAAAGAAAATTTATTACTCATAGATAAATCTAAAGTTTATATTACTAGAAAATTGAAGTTCAGATATGTGCCCTTTAGTGTAAAGAGAGCATACAATTGAAGAATGATATATTTACAAAAATTTTGGTTCCTTGGCTTGCTCATTTCTCCCTCAAGCTTTTATTCCATCTGCTTGAATTCTAAATTGGAGCATTAAAAGGTAGAACATATCCTACCTCTGAGGTATTTACAATGTACTCCAGAAGAATGTAGTAACTGGCATTATACATTTCCTAAAGCCCAAAGTGGTAATTGCACGCGACAGCGCTACCCGTCGAGTAAAGATCTCAGATTCTGAAGTCCTTCTGCAGATATACACTTCCTAATTCTTGATCTTTGGAATACAATAGGTGGTGGTGGTTCAGAGTGAAAACATACCATGACTACCGTTAAGTTGTCGATAGCACCACGTTTTTTGGCCTCGTCCACGACTTCCTTGCAACATAATTTTGCGTTGTTGTGTTCTTGCAGTCTCCTTCGGGCAAAATCCACTGCATTTTGGCTTCTGAAAACATCCCATATCCCATCACTACCGATGATCAAGAACTCGTCTTCCTTTGTTAATGTAAGCAGTTTTAGTTCAGGTTCAGCACTCAATGGCCCACCCTTTTCGACTTCCTTCAGTCCCTTAATGTGCCAGTCACCCAATGCCCGGGTCACGCCTAACTGTCCGTTCAAATAACCATCATCGACGAATCCACCCAAGGACTCGACACGTGTTCTTTCACTGACACAACAAGGTCTGTGATCCTTTGACATTTCTATAGCCAATCCACCTCGAGAGAGTACTGCTCGACAATCGCCAGCATTTGCCACGAGTAATGATCTGTCCATCAGATATTAGTACAGAAAGAAACCTATATTAGACACAGATCTCTAATGTAGCCTAAAGAAGATAAATTTGTATTTATTAAGACTGAATATTAACCAACAAAATTCCCTACTAGCAACAACCTAAAAAAAGCTTCACGGCACTAAGATATCGTGCTAGTTGATTGAAACATAAATTGGAAGTCAGGATAAAAGGAAAATAGTGAAAAGAAAATGAGATGAATGCATAGGAATGGTTACCTTCCAAATATCATAGCAGTGAGTGCAGTTGTGCCCGAGGAAAAGGCAGAATCAGCGGAGCATGACTTGGCAAAAGCAGCATCTGTCTCCAAAAAAGATTTACTGACCACTTTCTCAAGTTTCAAAGGGAAATCTGCATCCTCAACAATGATTCTTGGTAAGAAGTCACGAACAAAGAGTGCTGCTCCCTTCCCACCATGGCCATCAAAGACCTGTCACTAAAACCATTTACATCAGTGGTCGCCTGGTCGGAGAACATCAGATGCTAGATGTGCTAAGAATTTATAGTAAACTTGGCTTATTATCTCTTTTCAATTCTTCTCCACTCCTCAGCCGGAACTCCTATTTTATATGAAAGTGATGTGTGATTCTTAATGAATAACTAGTATAATAATTAGACATTATATTTGGTCCTAAATAGGAAACTAATAAGATAAGCTACTTGTACCCTGCAGGTCCAAGTGTGAGTTCCTATGCCACAAGCAAAGATGCTTAGACCTACTGCGCTTCAGCTGTTCAGCATATACATTTTCCAATAGTAACAAGTTCAAACTACAATGTGTCATGGTGTTTTTGATTCGCGGTGTTTTTAGTTGGACTACATTTCTGATCATTATGCTATCTCATCATTTGAGTAGAGTGGTCTCTTTGTCTCTTTTATGGTGCAAAGCAGTGTCATGATCTGATAAGCACGACAGGAGAGCTCTAATTCATCAGTTGTCACCTACGGTTTTATACATTTGTTTGATGTAGTTAATAACTAATCCTGTACCATTTTGCAATAGCACAAGGCTAGCACCATGAAATCCGTCAGCGACGTGTTTCATCTCACAACCCTGAGGAACAAGGCACTCCTTTGTAGTTCTTTCAGCCCTTTTGTGCGACAACAACAACAACAAACCCAGCGTAATCCCACTAGTGGGGTCTTAGGAGGGTAGAGTGTATGCAGACCTCATCCCTACCTTAAGAATGTAGAGAGGTTATTTCTAGTAGACCCTCGACTCACGAAAGATAGAGAGGCTCTAAATTCTCATCAATATACAACCCATGTTCCCTACATCAATACCTAAACTAAATTTTATAGCAAGGAAAGATACAAATGCACCTACTAGTAAAATGAGAAAATTGCAAAGGATGAATATCATGATGCCAAACGAGTTTAAAGGACTTACTCCATAAAAAGAGACAGCCTCCTCCTCACCAAGAATACTTTGACCAAAATTCTTAGCCAGGTCCGCAATACAAATATGAGTATCTTCCATATCAAGACGACCTCCAATATCGGACCACTCTCCAGATCTAAGAGTAGGGAGGAATTTATTGAAGAGTATCTGCTTACGGTCTGCAATAGTTGTATCCTCAGAAATGCTTTCCATCTAGAGAACAAAAGGAAGAAAAAAGGAAATAAATCACTTATAACGCAATGAAGAAGTTCATAGCCATGCAACAATCAGCTTAGATGTTGAATTGTTCAAGTGAACTTTCTATTTAGACACGAATCGGTAATAGAATTAGTATAGGAAATAATATAGAAGGACCATCGGGACATGAAAATGTGTGATACTAATCAATGAATTTACTGCTGAAGGAACATTGAAAGAAACACAAGATGAATGCAAGTAAAGCAACTTCAATGATTTACTAACTTATCGAAGAAAAAGAACTTCAATGATTTACCATGGCACATAGCAAAAAACCAAGATTCTACAAATATGCCGCGGAGATCCATATCATTCAAATTAGTTTCCAAAGGCAAAGATTTCCAAATTTCCAGATATAATCAAGAATATCCATTTATTAATAATTTTTTCTACCAGAAAGATCGATAGCACAGTACAACAGATGAAAAAAAATCTACCAAATCCATCCAATACAGGAGCCTTTCCGACCAGTCCCACACTTATAGCCTGTTTGGCCAAGCTTCTAAAATCAGCTTACGTTGAGAAGTGCTTTTATCAAAAGTTTGTGTTTGGCTAATAAATTAGAAAAGTACTTCTGAACAACAATTAGTGTTCGTCCAAGCTATTAAAAACTGCTCCGACGAGTCCCACACTTAACCATAAGAAGAAAGGATACCAAAAAATGCAAATCACAAAAGATAAAGACCCATAATTAATAAATAGACCATCTAACAAAAAAGAGTGAGAAAACCAAAAAATAGACAGAAGATGATTACTAAGATAGAAACCAGTAGAGAAGTATGACAACCCCAAACCACCAAAATAACAAACCATAATTGACAACAACCCAATTATTGTTTCTTCAAAGTACATATCCAATAATAACTACATCATAACAACAACAACAACATATCCAATATAATCCCACAAGTGGGTTATGGGGCGAATAGTGTATACGCAGACCTTACCTACCTGGTGAGGTAGAGAGGCTGTTTCCGATACACGATCGGCTCAAGAACTACATCATAAAAGGAGGAAGAAAAACAATCAAATCTTTGCAACTTGCTAGATTATTCAACAGTCCTAAATTGACCAAATTCCTTATACAAAATAAGCAACAGCTCTCAACATCCATTTGCACACCAAAGAACAGCTCTAAAGCATGACTACAACAGCTACACCTCAATCTCAAATTATCCATATAAGTGGAATTTAATGCATAAGTAGACTAGGAAAAAAATCATATCTTTGCAAAATTATTGGAAAAAATACCAAATTTACAAGACCAATAATGATAAAAATTAAAGAAAGAGATCCTTACTGGGAAAGAATTTCTGATCACAGCAAGACTAGAAGATGTGTTTTTTTCACAATTCTCTTTTTGGGTATTTCCCAATTCATCTTCTACTTGTAAAGATCCAATCTTTACATTATCATCACTCTTTGAAATATCCAAATTCTCCATTTTCTCACTCACTTCCTCTGACTCTTGTACACACATTTCTTTTTAATCAGTTTTAGCAAACAAAATAATAACCATTTTTTTTTTTTTTTTTGAGAATCAAATTGGAATTTTTTTTCACTTTATTTTCTGCAAGTTGAAAACTTTATGAAGCAGAGAATATATATATCAAGAATTGGAAATTGAGGAGAAGATTCTTGGAATATGTGATGTGATGATAATTAATCTCAAGATTATATATATACTGTTTAATGCAAAATAGTAGTAATAACAATATAGAAGAGAGACAAATGGAAACTTGAGTTTTCCAGATTTTTTCTAAGAAAAAGTGTGGTTATAGCTGTATTATTACTGTGAAAGCAATGAAACAGAAGGGGCTTTTTCTTTTTTGTTTTTGGAGGTTTTTAGGTGTAGATTTTTTTTATTTCTCTTTTAATATTTGTTGGTTTTGTACCTACTTTATAGGAAACTTTGGGGTACTGGTGGCTTCTTTTCCTATTAATTTAATTAATCATTGTCAAACTTAGGAAAGGAACAAAAAGAAAAAAGAAATAATATTCTGTCTTATATTTGTATATATAGTCAAATTTTTTATAACAATCTCGTTTGTTTGGATATTCTTTAATTACTATAGTGAAATGTAGTTGCAGAAAATATATATTATGATATAACATGAATAATCGATTTCACATAAAACTTGGTTACAATAAAGTATTGTTATAAAGGAGAGATCTGACTGTATCATTCAAAAGTACATTATCGTATGATTGTACATATTACTACACTAGTTAATACCATTATCATTATCATTGAGCTGCTTAAACTCGATTATGTATAATTTACAATATATTTTGGTTTTCACCCGTCGTACGGCATTTGTTTTGAAGTCTCGATTAATTCAGATTCGCGAAGTGTAAAGTCCATTAAAGGAAATAATACTCCCTATCAAGGTTTTTCATTCTCATAGTTCAATGTGATGACCCAAACGGTCATCACTTGTTTTAAATTAAATTCTATGTTCCGAGGCCTTGAAAACCTCACTTAGAGTCACATCGATTTGTGTGCGCAGTCCTGGCGCGTAGCCGGAAAGCTTAAATATGAAAATCTGTGAAAAACGGTAAAATTTGGCTATAATGAGTTAATTTGACTTCGGTCAACGTTTTGGGTAAACGGACCCGGACCCGTGATTTGACGGTCCCGAAGAGTCCGTAGGAAAATATGAGACTTGGGCGTATGCCCGGAATCGAATTCCGAGGTCCCGAGCCCGAGAAATGAATTTTTAAAGGAAATTGTTTTCTGAAATTGTTTAAGGAAATTTGAAATGAAATTTGATTAGAACATGTTAGTATCGGGCCCATATTTTGGTTCCGGCGCCCGGTACAAGTTTTATATATGATTTAAGAAATTTCTATAAAATTTGGTGAAAAACGGACGTCGTTTGACGTGATTCGGACCTAAATTGCTAAAGTTGATGTTTTATGAAGTTTGAGAAAAAAATCCTTTGATTTTGAGGTTTAATTCGTTGTTGTTGAGGTTATTTTGGCGATTTGATAACACGGATAAGTTCGTATGGTGTTGTTGAGTTAGTACATATGTTTGGTTAAGAGCCCCGAGGGCTCGGGTGTGTTTCGGATGTGTTTCGGGAAGTTTTAGACTTAAGAAATGTTGCAGATTTTGCTGTTCAGTGCACCTGGAAATTGTTCTTCGCGTTCGCGTAGTCCCACTCGCGAACGCGCAAGGCAAAATTCCCAAGTGCCAGTTTTCTTCTTCGCGAATGCGAAGGTTGAGACGCGAACGCGAAGCTGAGGGGGGAGACCCTTAGCGAACGCGTCCGTCCACTCGCGAACGCGTAGGGTTCAGGGGAAGGGACACGGAAACCTCGTCTTTTTTGTCGTCGATAAGTTCCCCACCACAGAGAGCTAGGCCTGGGTGCGTGTTTGGAACATTTTGAGGTCAGCTTTGAGTGGTTGATTTTTTCCAACTTCCATATCAATTATGGAGAGAGAGAGATCGAAGCCGAGTATGATTTGGTATAGTTTCAAAGTTTTAAGCTGGAGCCTAGCCTTGTGTGTAAGCACAGCAATGAACCGCGGCGAACCCTCCCCCGCTTCGTGTATATAATGAAATTTTGAAACAAGTCCAAATTTGTTCATCGCGAACGCGATTCGTTTGCACGCGAACGCAAGGGTCTGTGGGCCTGACTCATCGCGAACGCGATGAGTCTGTTGCGAACGCGAAGAAGGTTTTTGCCCAGTTATTTTAAAAGACCCAAAACAGTAGCATTGCGGAATTTTATAAAAATTTCATAACCCCTTCTTCTCCACACCTCTTGGGGCGATTTTGGAAGAGTTTCTTCACCATAACTTCATAGGTATGTAATCCTAAGCTTGTTTTCTTCTATTTCTATCATCACCTATTAGATTTCTAGGCTTAAAACATGAGATTAAGGGTAGAAAATTAGGGATTTGGGTAGAGTTAGGGCTTTTTGATTAATTGTGATTTAGACCTCGTTTTGGGGTCGAATTCTGGGAATAATTATATATTTGGGCTCGTGGGTGAATGAATGATTTTATTTTGGTCCGAACCTCGTGTTTTAACCAAGCGGGCCCGGGGTCGATTTTTGGACTTTTGGGAAGAATGACTAGAAAGCTATAATTAGGCTTTGGAATTGAATTGTTTAGCATTTATTGATGTTATTAAATCGATTATGCATAGATACGATTGTGTTGGAGCCAAATTCGAAAGGAAAGGCGGTTTTTGAGGATTGAGTTGGCCGTGGAAGTTTGAGGTAAGTGTTCGGTCTAACCTTAGCTTGAGGGATTAGGAGTCGTGTCCTATTTGCTAATTGCTTCTTGTTGAGTACGACGTATAGGCATGGTGACGAGTATCTATACGTTGGTGTCGAGCATGACCGTGAGTCTTATATTGACAGATATTGTGTTCTTAAATGTTGTTAACTTGTTATGGATGCCTTAATTGATGATTCTCGACATTGAGTAAAGATTTGGTTTATTCTCGTGGATTCTATTTATGATTAAGTATTGGTGCTATTTGAGCCGAGTAAGAATTAAGTTATGATTGGTTATAGCTGATTCTCCCTTGTCGGGATGTTTGTTTTGGTATTGTTGTTCCCTTGTCGGGAAGTTACTATATTCTTTTGTTCCCTTGTCGGGATTCCTTGTGATTTTGTGTTGCCTTTTAAATGGGAGTGGATGGTACGCCTACCACGAGATATGACGAAATGGGAGCGGGTGTACGCCTACCACGAGATATGATGAAATGGGAGCGGGTGGTACGTCTACCACAAGAGATAATGAAATGGGAGTGGGTGGTACGTCTACCACAAGATATGATGAAATGGGAGCGGGTGGTACGCCTACCACAAGATACTATGAAATGGGAGCGGGTGGTACGCCTACCACAGGATATGAGAAGTGGGATAGTGCAACGAGATGTGAACCGAAAGTGAAATCTGTCTTTGTTTTCCTTATCATTGTTGGGAGTTGGATTTTGGTTTCCTTATAATTCTCTCGAGATTCTATTTTTGTCTGTTATTCCCTGAAGCATGTTCCCCTCCCATTTAAACTGTTTATTCTTGTTTATTTTTCCACTGTATATTTATATAACTGCACAGGTTTATCTGGAGTTTGGTCCTAGCCTCGTCACTACCTCGCAGGGGTTAGGCCGGGCACTTACCAACACATGGGGTCGGTTGTGCTGATACTGCACTCTGCACTCTGTGCAGATACCGAGGCAGCACTGGGACAACAGCAGTAGTTCGGGAGCCAGCCTTTAGTCCACTGAGATACCGAGGTAGCCCTGCAGGCGTCCGCAAGTACGGCGTCTCCTCTATCTTTTATTATGTTCTGTTATCTCTTGTATTCGAGACAGACAGTGTCCCCTTCCTTCAAACAATTGTATGTAGTAATCTTAGTAGTCCGTGAATGTTGTGACACCAGTTTTTGGGTAGAGGCATACGTTGATTTTCGTACTGTTTGGTTTATTTTGTCTAAGTCTTCCGTTTTAATCTAATTGTCCGCTGTTATTTACACGTTTATCACTTATTGATATGATTTATAAAAAGGATTAAATAAAAGAGTTAATGATTTCTAAGTTCGTGGCTTGCCTAGCTTCTACGAGTAGGCGCCATCACGACTCCCGAGGGTGGGAAATCCGGGTCGTGTCATTCAAACTCGAGACCTTTGATCAACGATGATGATGGATCTTATCCGTCACAGCAAAACTCTTGAGTAATTGTTATAAGATGTAAATCACTCCAAAATACTCGAGTATCAATATTTCACAAGCAATAATTAGGAAATGATGAATCGGGAAGCGATGCTAAAAAATGAAATAAAACAAAAACACAGCCATATATATATATATATATATATATGATTGTGAAAATTAAAAAGACATATATTTAAATATGTTTATTTATAAGTTAATGCATGTCAAGAAATGAAAGAGAAATAAAAAGTAGAAAATATAAGAAACAAAAGTTGATGAAAGAAGAGGAAGGGGATGATATACCTAACTAAATGAAACGTGTCTGCTATGAAACATGTGGTAAATTAAATCCATTTAAGACTTTTAGCATTTCAATTGAGTAATTTTCAACTTACAACTTATTGTTATTATTATTAAAGCTGGAACAATTATTTAATTCCACAGTTATCTCCACATAATAAACGTGTACCATAGTACTTCATTGGAGTTGAACTCACCTCACATCTTGACAAAAGGTTAAAAAATCAAAAAATAAAAGAGGAAATCGAAAATGTTCTTTTTTCTTGTTCTT
>NW_017671868.1:154362-222992 GCF_001879085.1 Nicotiana attenuata
GGGAAGAGCTACGAAAAAAATCAGATTTACATCAAAAGGCTTAATATGGTTTTTTGGAACACTTATATTTTTAATAACTGAGTTAATTTTGAGGTTAAATTAGGTCTAAAATCTATTTTCTCACATAATATTAGTTCGACATTGTCAGATGGTGTTAGAATTCACATCGACTAAGTGTAGGGGTTAGGTCAGATGGAGCTGAGGGTCTTTCAAAAACAACTTCTCTATGCCCGGGTTAGGGGTAAGGTCTGCGTGCACAATACCCTCACCAGACCTTACCAGTAAAATTCTACTGGGTCGTTGTTATTGTGTTGTTGTAAGTGTAATAGTTATAGCCATTCCATGGTCTTTACATGATCCTCACCACTTGAACTATCATGGAGATTGAACTAGACGTAAGATTATTTTTTCGCAATCGTTTCTTTATCATAAAATAACAACTTAATAATCTAATAAAGAATAATATAAACGTTGGATAGTTGGTATATGTATACACACACATCAACAGTTGCCTTAAGTTGTAAGGAAAGGAGATAGCGATTACTTAGTTTTATTTTATTTTTGAAATATGGCATTGAGGAAGAAAATTGACTTTCTTGTTTGTTATGTCTTGCTTCCTTTCACAGTTCTATGACAGTCGGAGGTGGATCCAGGACTTGAGATTATGGGTTCCTACCGTAATTTTTGAAGAAACCCACAGTGTTTCTGATCAATGCTGAAGCAGAGCAAGAGAAGAAGAACGCATGCAAATTTGGAGAGAATTTCTGTTTATTATCAATGGAACAATTGTGTACAAATGAGCTAACCATACCTATTTATAATACAATGCCAGCTGTCTAGCTAAGATCCAGTTAAGCTCCACTACCTCCGCTACTAACATAATTAACTAACAACTAATTACACTTCACCAATAACCATAGCTAAGGCTAAGACATAGTATATCATTACTGTACAGTTAGGCAGTTAGTTAATTCCTTCACACACATCACCCCCCTCCCCCTCAAGCTAGGAGCTATGAATATGTTCTTCATGCCTAGCTTGGAGAGCAAATAATGATGTTGAGTGACGCCCAAGCCCTTAGTAAGAATGTCTGCCTGTTGCTCTGAAGAGGGGAGATGTATTAGATGAACGAGCCCAAGTTGAACCTCTCGCGGATGAAATGACAGTCAATGTCAATATGTTTTGTGCGTTCATGAAACACTGGATTAGCAGCAATTTGAATTGTTGATTTACTGTCGCATAATAAAGAAACTGGTTGCTGAATGTGCACCCCTAACTCCTCAAACAAGCCAGTTACCCATACTATCTCTGCAACTGTTGATGCTAGGCTTCGATACTCTGCCTCAGCTGAGCTTCTGGATATAGTAGTTTGCTTCTTCGACTTCCATGAGATCAAAGAGCTCCCAAACTTCAACAAATACCCAGTAATAGACATCCTAGTGTTTGGGCAAGATGCCCAATCTGCATCACAATAGGCTGTAAGTTGAGAAAAGGCATCTGCAGACATTAGGATTCCCAGACCTGGAGACTGCTTCACATACTTGATCACCTTGATGGCAGCCTCCATATGCGATGTCTTAGGACAATGCATGAACTGACTCAGGCACTTCACTGCAAATGCAATATCTGGTCTAGTCATGGTGAGATAGAGAAGTCTCCCTACTAACCTTTGATAAGCACTAGGATCATCAAGAACCTTGTCATCTGCAATCCCAAAATGAGTGTCAAACTCCAATGTTGTAAGTTTCTTGTTCACCTCCAAAGGTGCCTTGACTGGCTTTGCACCTGAGAGTCCCATGTCCGATATGAGTTCTAATGCATATTTTCTTTGATGCATTAGAATTCCCTCTTTGCTTCTAGCAAATTCAATGCCTAAGAAAAACTTCAGCTCCCCCAAGTCCTTGATCTTAAAGACTTGTTGCAGGTACTCTTTAGTCTCCTGTATTAAGTTGGTATCATCCCCTGTGATTAACAGGTCATCCACATAAACTAAGACCACCACTACTTTCCCTTGGACCTTTCTGGTGAACAAAGAATAATCTAAGTGACTTTGACAGAATCCAGAAGCTATCAATGCAGATGTTAGCTTGATGTTCCACTGCGGAGAAGCTTGCTTAAGCCCATATAGTGATTTGAGTAGTCGACACACTTCATTTTGTCCTTCACAAACAAAACCCTGAGGCAACTCCATATAAACTTCTTCAGTTAAATCACCTTGTAGAAAGGCATTGTAAACATCCATTTGATGAATTTCCCAGTTATTCATTGCGGCCAGGGAAATAACAGTCCTCACTGTTACCATTTTGACAACATGTGAGAATGTTTCTTGATAATCCAATCCCTCTCTTTGGCTATACCCTTTTGCGACTAACCGTGCCTTAAACCTTTCCACTTCACCTGTAGCTTTGTATTTAATCTTGTAGACCCATCGACAACCAATGGCCCTTTTTCCTTATGGTAAAGGCATCATTTTCCATGTATTGTTGTCTTGCAAAGCCTTGATCTCATTCTGCGTTGCCTCTATCCATCTGTCATCCTTGACTGCTTCTGCATAGGATTTGGGCTCAACTTCTGCAGAGAACTTGGTGATGAAACTTTGATACTTGGAGGACAAGGAGTCATAACTAATGACATCTGAGATTGGGTATAAACAAGCATGTACCCCTGACTGTTTGTTAGTCCTCACATAATCTTTAAGCCAAATAGGTGGCTTAGTTGTTCTTCCTGATATTCTTTCAGTCAATGCTATTGTTTGATGCTCTACTACTGCTCATGTGTGTTCAATTGAATCTGTCACATCTTCATATGGGGCATGATCATGGTTATCTTGATCAATATCTGCTGATGCACTTGGCATTTGCTGTGAAGTAGAGTCTGCAACATTTTGATCATGCAGAATACTTCTACTTGCAATATCCAACTCATCCACCACACAAAACCTTTTCAAACTTGTAATGTCAGAACTTTGAAAGTTTTGCCTTTCATGAGTATCCTGAAAGGGAAATATGCTCTCATGAAATACAACATCTCTACTAATAAAACATACTTGTTTAGACAGATCAAATAGTTTGTATCCTTTCTGATGAACCCCATATCCCAACAACACTGATTTCACTGCTTTTGGACCAAACTTGTCCTGTTTAGGCAAAGCAGTTGCATAACAAAGACAACCTATCACCCTCATGTGAGCCAAAAAGGTGTCCTGATGTACAATACTTCAAAAGGTGATCTTCCTTTTAAAACAGTAGATGGTATCCTGTTTATTATATATGCTGCTGCTTCCACACATGTACCCCAGAATCGAATTGGCAAACTAGACTGAAACCTGATTGCTCTTGCTGTTTCTAGGATGTGCCTATGTTTCCTTTCACTACTCCATTCTGCTGAGGAGTATAAGGACAGGAACTCTGATGCAAAATCCCATGACATGTAAACAATTCCTTACAAGTCATGTTAAAGAATTCAGATCCATTGTCTGATCTGAATACTTTAATCATGTTTCCAAACTAATTAAGGATCATTGCAATAAATGTTTTAAGCAACTCAGACACATCAGATTTTACTCTCATTAAGAAAATCCATGTCCACCTTGTATGATCATCTACTAATGTCAAAAAGTAATTCATTCCATTATAGGTTGGGACCTTATAAGGGCCTCATACATCCATGTGCATCAAATCAAAAGGTTCATCTGCTCTACTAGTACTAACAGAGAATGGCAGTCTTGTTTGTCTAGATAATGGACACACATCACAATGTTGTAAATGAAAAGCATCTTTATTTCTAAAACTAGAAATATTTCTAATAACTGCCATGGACACATGGCCTAATCTCCTGTGCCAAATCTCAGGTTCTTCTATCTGTTCCACTGTCATAGCCTTTGCTCCATTTGTTCTAGCTTCGTTATGATGTGTCCTTAGGATGTACAAATCATCTTCCTTACTACCAGTCGCCTTCACTTTCCCAGTGCAAAGATCCTGAAATATGAAGTGTTCAGGAAAAAACATTGCACAGCAATTCAGTTCCTTTGTCAATTTAGACACTGACAATAGATTGAACTTAAAACTTGGCACACAAAGCACATCCTTTAAGGGTATCACCTCCTCCTAAAGGTCTGTTTCCTATCTTGGTCACTTTAGCAGATTCTCCTGTGGGCATTTGCACATTTCCAGCACTTCCTACTTTACCATCATCCAACAACAAACTTTCATTTCCTGTCATATGATTCGTAGCTCCTGTGTCCACTATCCAATATATTGCATTATCTTTATCAAGGAAGCACTTACCCGCTAAATTTGCATTTGTTTCAGAAGTGGAAGTCTTACTCAGTATGTTAAGCAGCATATTGTATTGTTCCTGTGTGATCATTGGAGCAGCAGTGTTGGTAGGTTTGGTGTTTCCATGATTGGTTGTACTAGCCTCAGACTGCATAGAATGTCCATCCACCACATTAGCTCTGGCCTTGGACTTAAAACCTGCAGGATATCCGATTAGTTTATAGCAGTTTTCCTTAAGATGACCCTTCTTGTTGCAGTAGCCACAATGCATCAGCTTGAAACATCCATCTCTTGTGTGACCCTTTCCATGACAATAGTCACATTCTATACCCCAACTCCTCTTCTGCTTAGGTACATTATTTCTGGCTGTGAATAATGCAACTGACCATTGTTTCAGCTGTGACAGAGTTACTTCCTGCCACCAGCTTTTGGCTCTCATCCTGAACAATCAAGGCATACGCTTGATTCACATTAATCACTTTAGATTTCATTAAGATTTGACTTCTTTCCTGACTATAACCTTCATTCAGTCCCATTAGGAACTGTAATAGGCGTTGATACTGTAAATGCACTGCAAAATCTTTTGATTTCTCACATTCACATGAAGGAGGTAGCATCATTGAGTCATATTCATCCCATAAATCCTTCAACCTCGAATAGTACACTGACACATATGATGTTCCTTGTGTCAAAGTAAAGATCTCCTTATGAAGAGAATACAAACGTGATCCATTTACCTTATTGAACCTCGCCTGCAATTCCTTCCAAACTAAGACTGCATTAGAACGAAATAGAATTCCACCCAGCAATTCTTTGCTCACGTTTCCAGTAAGCCATAAGACTACTATTGCATTACACTTATCCCACTGATGTCCTAAAGCTGGCCCAAAAGTATCCCTAGTGATTGTGCCATCAATGAAACCTAGCTTATTTCTTCCCAGGAGTGCAGCTCTCATTGCTATATCCCACAAAGTGTAGTTTTCCATTCCTATAAGCTGAATACCAACTGATAAGGACCCAGGGGCATCAGAAGGATGAAGATACAGTGGGTGATTGTGATCAATCACCACCGGAGCAGGAACAGAGGTTCCTGAATCAGATCCATCCTCAATCACCATGATTATTCAGTAACAAATTTTCAATCAATTACAGAAGAAGCGAAGAATTTCTAGTCAAAACAGAAATCAGAAACAAAATTCACCAATTGAATCTAGGGCTTGCTACAGCTTCAAATCAGAAATCATTTTTCTTACAAAATTGTCAATAAATCTCTCGATCGTCTTCAATCCGCGAAGAGCAATCCTTTAGATCTTACTGACGAGACCTCGCTCTGATACCATGAAGAAACCCACAGTGTTTCTGATCATTGCTGAAGCAGAGCAAGAGAAGAAGAAAGCATGCAAATTTGGAGAGAATTTTCTGTTTATTATCAATGGAACAATTGTGTACAAATGAGCTAACCATACCTATTTATAATACAATGCCAGCTGTCTAGCTAAGCTCCACTACCTCCACTACTAACATAATTAACTAACAACTAATTACACTTCACTAATAACCATAGCTAAGGCTAAGACATAGTATATCGTTAGTGTACAGATAAGCAGTTAGTTAATTCCTTCACAATTTTAGATTAATATGCAAAAATAACTGGGTTCACAGTTAGATATTTACAAATATTTAGTGAATTTCTTAATATAAATACATGGTCTACGCAAAAGTTACTGGTTCCCGAGAACCCGTATTCTATGCTCTAAATCCGTCCCTGGCAGTCATGTTACCCTTTATGGTTTTGACATAAATTGTCGCAAGTGGTTGTTGTTGGACTTTAAAGGCATTGAGCTTCAAAGACTTTAAGCATTGGGTTTTAAAGTATAAGAGTGTGAATTGGAAATGGTGGGAAATAAAATGGAGGGAAATTAAAATTTGAATGAAGTGAGCTTTTGACTTGCACTTTGTCCCTCATTGGTGAGGGACAACTACATTTGTGTGCTTATATATAGAATCACTTCTTAAAGCTCTTAAAAGGAGTTGAAGAGAGTGAACCCTCGCGTCGTCGTCGTCGCTCTCTCGGCTCGGCTTCGGCTTCGGCTTTGGCTTTGGATTTGGATTTGGATTTGGATTTGTCAATCGATCGATAAGATTATTTTTTGGACAAAATTTATTTAATTAATTATTTAATAATTAATTAAATGCCAGATCACTACTGAAGATTCAGAAGGATACTCTGGCCGCGGTCCTGGCGTAACCGCGGTAGGATTGCGCCAGAACCCTGCTGCAGATTCAGAGGGCCACTCTGGCCGCGGTCCTGGCGTAACCGCGGTATGACCGCGGCAGGCCGCGTAAACTTCCGAAAAGGCACCTTTTCCAGAACAAACATCACACATCTTCCAATAATTGCCTATAAATTCTGAGGCATGGCTTCGTTTTAATACACCAAAAATATTACAAAACTTCCTTCTTTCTGAAAATACTGCATTCTAATTTGCAGTCTCTCTCTCTCAAATTCGTAAGTGTGATTTTGCTCCGTTCTTTAAGTTCGTTGGTATCCTGCAGTTTGTATTGCCACAGTTGCAGGAAGGTTTATTCCGTTTTATCTTGGGAGGATTTAATCCATTACCTTGGCAACGTGTGAGGGGGTTAAAATTCCTTAAGGACGCACAAGCAAATTGTGGACTCGGAATATTTCTTAATCTTTACTGTTTTTCCAGGTTCTTTTATTCTTCTAACAGTTTTCTGATTTTGTGTTTTAACACAGTAGCAACAACAGTTGTTATCATATGTGAACGTTTTTTTCAATTAAAAAAAAAGAAGGAATTAATGTGACGACCCAAAGGGTCATCACCTATTTTCTCTTTCATTCCGTGCTTTCGAGGCCTTAAAAACCTCACTTTTAGTCGCCTCGATTTGCGTGCGCAGTCCGGGCACATAGCCGGAGAGCTTATGAATTCTGTGTAAAAATTTATGAATTTTGATATTAATATGATTAAAGTTGACTTTGGTCAACATTTTGGGTAAACGGACCCGGACCCGTGATTTGACTGTCCCGGAGGGTCCGTAGAATAATATGGTTCTCCGGGCCTGCGGACGTCAGCAAGGCTACCTCGAATGCCCTGGACTGAAAGCTCGCTCCCAGAATGCTACTGCTACTCAAATGCTGCTCCAACACCTAGATCTGTGCAAAAAAATGCACAGAGTGTAGCATCAGCACAACCGACCCCATGTGCTGGTAAGTGCCTGGCCTAACCCTGGCGAAGTAGTGACGAAGCTAGACAGGACTATCACATAAACCTGTGCAGTTATAAATATATATCTACAGCGGGAAAATAACAATAATAACTATTTTAAATGGGAAGGGAACATGCTTCGGGGATAGCAGATAATACGAAAATTAAAGAGAATAATAAGGAACATCAATAAATTATCTCCAACACGGATAAGGAGGATAAAAGCAGATTTCACTGTCTGTACACATCTCGTTGCAGGCGTGCAACCCGATCCCATTTCTCAATGTTTCCGTGGTAGGCATACCACCCGCTCCCATTTCATTAAATCAACAGTTCTTCCAAATGAAATTTCTCAACAACGCAACAATTTATACAAATTCATAAGACAACAAGTACACAATAATTATGACTCACCGAAGAAAACAAGTAATGACAAGTAACACAATAAAGAAAAATGCCAACATAAAGAAACTCAGTAATAGCGGAATAAGACAACTAATGCACTTGAACCGATAACAACAAGAAAATCAATAAATAGAAGTAAAGGACAACGTAACTCAATTATCAGCAAAAACATCAGGAAAATCAAAGACAAGTGCACGGCATCACCCTTCGTGCTTTTACTCTCGTACTTACCAAAACAATCAAATAAAGTGCACGGCATCAACCTTCGTGCTTTCCCTCACATAACTCTCATAACATGGCACGGAATGACCCTTCGTGCAAATATAATAATGACCCTTCGTGCATAAATATTCAAAACATGGCACGGAATGACCCTTCGTGCAAATATAATCAAAACATGGCACGGAATGACCCTTCGTGCAAATATAATCAAACATGGCACGGAATGATCCTTCGTGCAAATATAATCAAAACATGGCACGAAATGACTCTTCGTGCATAAATATAATCAAAACATGGCACGGAATGACCCTTCGTGCATAATCACTCTTCCTCACCCAAACAACAATCACAACCAAATGGGGTGGGGGAATAGACAAATAATAAGAAATGTCCCGGCAAGGGAAAAAAACACAATTAAACAACAAATCCCGGCAAGGGAGCAACAACAATAACTTTCACATCCCGGCAAGGGAGATAATCAATATACTCAAACCATCCCGGCAAGGGATTAATCATATCTCTTTCTGTTTTCCTTCATTTCTTACTCAATAGTCTTTTTATTGTTCGAGCCAACGCTCCAAAGAATTTACAATTCACAATCAACCCTCATACTCTTCACAATACATAGGATTTATCAATTAACATGGAAGAGTCGTAACAATATCAGAATAAGTACAAACAAGGACCCACGGTCATGCTAGACATCGGTGTATAGATACTCGTCACCATGCCTATACACCGTACTCAACATTTAGCAATTAGCAAACAACACCCTAATCCTATTCCCTCAAGCCAAAGTTAGATCAAACACTTACCTCGAATGCTCCAAACTCAACTCAAGCCTCTAGTACCGCTTTACCCCTCGAATTCGGCTCCAACTCGATCGAATCTATGAATAACGACTTTATAATATCAATAATAGCCAAACAAATCAAACCCAATGCCTAAATATAGATTCCCAACCTTTCTTCCAAAAATTCCAAAATCGATCCCGGGCCCGCTTGGTCGAAACACGAGGTTCGGACCAAATTCATATCACCCATTCCCCCACGAGCCCGAATATACAATTTGTTTTCGAATTCGACCCCAAAACGAGGTCTTAATCAAAGAAAATTGAAAAGTCCTAACTCTACCCTTTTCCCCCAATTTCTACCCTAGATTACATGTTTTAGGCCTAGGAATTCAAATGATATTGATGGAAAATGAAGAAAACGAGTTAAGAGACACTTACCCAAGAAACTTTGGTGAAGAAATGCCCCAAGAATCGCCCAAGAGCTTTGAAGAAGAGAAAACTAACTCTATGCGATCGCATAGCACAAATTGTGACCTCCCAAAATTAACTCTATGCGATCGCGGAAGAACCAATGCGATAGCATAGAACAAATTTATGACTACCAAAATTAACTCTATGCTATCGCGGAAGAGTCAATGCGATAGCATAGAACAAATTTATGACTATCAAAATTAACTCTATGCGATCGCGGACATCCCTATGCGATCGCGTAGAACAAAAACCTGGACACCAGCAACCAGCAAAAACACCAGATTTTTTTTTCTAAGTCCAAAACACTCTGACGCCTATCCGAAACTCACCCGAGCCCTCGGGGCTCCAAACCAAACATGCATACTAACTCAAAAACATCCTACGAACTTAACCGTGCAATCAAATCGCCAAAATAACATCGAAAACAATGAATTAAGCCTTAAAATCCATGATTTCTTCCAAATTTCATAAAACTTCAAATTTTCCATTTTAAGTCCGAAACACGTCAAACGATGCCCGTTTTCAACCAAACTTGACAGGAAGCGCTTAAACCACATATAAGACCTGTACCGGGCACCGGAACCAAAATACGGGCCCGATACCAACGCTTTCTAATCCATTTTCACTTCAAATTTCAATATAAATTTCAGAAAAACAATTTCTCTAAAAAAATCATTTCACGGGTTCGGGACCTCGAATTTCGATTCCGGGCATACGCCCAAGTCCCATATTATTCTACGGACCCTCCGGGATCGTCAAATCACGGGTCCGGGTCCGTTTACCCAAAATGTTGACCAAAGTCAACTTTAATCATATTAATATTAAAATTCATAAATTTTTACACAGAATTCATATTTAAGCTCTCAGACTACGCGCCCGGACTGTGCACGCAAATCGAGGTGACTAAAAGTGAGGTTTCAAGGCCTCAGAAGCACGGAATGAAAGAGAAAACAGGTGATGACCCTTTGGGTCGTCACATTCTCCACCTCTAAAACAACTGTTCGTCCTCGAACGGACAAGAGAAAGAAGTACCTGAGTCGGGAAATAGATGAGGATAACGACTCCGCATATCAGACTAAGACTCCCAGGTCGATGCCTCAGGAGGCTGACCTCTCCACTGGACACGCACTGAAGGAAAACTTCTGGATCTCAACTGACGAACCTGCCGGTCTAGAATAGCTACCGGCTCCTCCTCATAAGACAGATCCTTGTCCAACTGGACGGTGCTGAAATCTAATACGTGAGCTGGATCGCCGTGATACCTCCGAAGCATGGACACATGAAACACTGGATGCACGGCTGACAAGCTAGGCGGCAAGGCAAGTTTATAAGCCACCTCCCCCACACGATCGAGAATCTCAAATGGACCAATGAACCTAGGGCTAAGCTTGCCCTTCTTCCCAAATATCATCACGCCCTTCATAGGCGACACTCGGAGCAAGACCCGCTCACCAACCATGAAAGCTACATCCCGAACCTTACGATCCGCATAACTCTTTTGCCACGACTGAGCCGAACGAAGCCTGTCCTGAATGATCTTGACCTTATCCAAGGCCGCCTGACTAAATCTGTACCCAATAACCGAGCCTCTCCCGGCTCAAACCATCCCACTGGAGACCGACATCGCCTACCATACAACGCCTCATATGGAGCCATCTGAATGCTGGACTGGTAGCTGTTGTTGTAGGCGAACTCTGCTAAAGGCAAAAACTGGTCCCACGAACCTCCAAAGTCGATAACACAAGCTCGGAGCATATCCTCCAAAATCTAAATAGTCCGCTCGGACTGACCGTCCGTCTGAGGATGAAACGTTGTGCTCAACTCAACCCGTGTGCCCAACTCTCGCTGAACTGCACCCCAGAAATGCGAGGTAAACTGCGTACCCCAGTCCGAAATGATAGATACCGGCACACCATGAAGGCGAACAATCTTCCGGATATAAATCTCAACTAACCTCTCGGATGAATAGGAGACTGCCACAGGAATGAAATGTGCTGACTTGGTCAGCCTATCAACAATAACCCATATCGCATCGAACCTCTTCCGAGTCAACGAAAGTCCGGTAACGAAATCCATGGTAATCCTCTCCCACTTCCACTCGGGAAGCTCAATCCTCTGAAACAAACCACCAGGCCTCTGATGCTCATACTTAACCTGCTGACAGTTCAAACATCGAGCCACATATGCAACAATATCCTTCTTCATCCTACGCCACCAATAATGCTGCCTCAGATCCTGATACATCTTCGCGGCGCCCGGGTGAATAGAGTACCGAGAGCTATGGGCCTCCGCTAAGATCAACTCTCAAATCCCATCGACATTGGGCACACAAACTCGCCCCTGCAATCTCAAAAAACCATCATCATCTAAGGTCACCTTCGTGGCACCTCCACGCTGCACCGTGTCTCTCAGGACACAAATGGGGATCATCAAACTGCCGATCACGGATACGCTCCAATAATGAAGAACGAGCGACCGTGCAGGCTAACACTCTGCTAGGCTCAGAAATATCCAACCTCACAAATCGATTGGCCAAGGCCTGAATATCCAAAGCAAGCGGTCTCTGGCTGACCGGAATATAAGCAAGACTACCCATGCTGGCGGACTTCCTACTCAATGCATCGGCCACCACATTGGCTCTCCCCGGGTGATACAAAATAGTAACATCATAATCTTTCAATAACTCCAACCACCTCCTCTGCCTCAAGTTCAACTCCTTCTGCTTGAACAAGTACTGTAGACTCTTGTGATCAGTGTACACCTCACACGTCACACCATATAGGTAATGCCTCCAAATCTTCGAGCATGAACAATGGCTGCCAACTCTAGATCATGAACCGGATAATTCTCCCCGTTGATCTTCAACTGCCTCGAAGCATAAGCGATGACTATGCCATCCTGCATCAATACTGCACCAAGCCCAATACGGGAAGCATCACAATAAATTGTATAAGGCCCAGAGCCTGTGGGCAAAAACCAATATCGGTGCCGTAGTTAAAGCTGTCTTGAGCTTCTGAAAGCTCACCTCACACTCACCTGGCCATCTGAACTGCGCACCCTTCTGGGTCAATCTGGTCATCGGGGCTGTAATAGATGAAAATCCCTCCACGAACCGTCGATAGTAACCTGCTAATCCCAAGAAACTCCGAATCTCGGTAGCTGATGCTGGTTGAGGCAAGTTCTTGTCTGCCTCAATCTTCTTCGGGTCCACCTGAATACCCTCTGCTGATATGACGTGACCCATAAATGCAACCGAACTCAACCAGAACTCACACTTCGAGAACTTGGCGTATAACTGACTATCCCTCAGAGTCTGAAGAACCACTCTAAGTTGCTGCTCGTGCTCCTCCTGGATGCGGGAGTATATCAATATATCATCACTGAACACTATCACGAATGAATCCAAATAAGGCCTGAACACTCAGTTCATCAAGTCCATGAAAGCTGCTGGGGCATTCGTCAACCCGAATGACATAACCAAGAACTCATAAAGCCCGTACTGAGTGCAGAAAGCTGTCTTAGGGACATCAGATGCCCTAATCCTCAGCTAATGGTAACCAGATCTCAAGTCTATCTTTGAAAACACCTTTGCACCCTGAAACTGGTCGAACAAATCGTCACTCCTCGGCAGTGGATACTTGTTCTTAATCGTTACCTTGTTCAACTGCCGGTAATCAATGCACATCCTCACCGAACCATCCTTTTTCTTCACAAATAACACCGGCGCACCCCAAGGAGAAACATTAGGCCTGATAAAACCCTTCTCTAGCAAATCCTGCAACTGGTCCTTTAACTCCTTCAACTCTGGCAGGGCCATGCGATACGGCGGGATAGAAATGGACTGAGTGCCCGGAGCCAGATCAATACAGAAATCAATATCCCTGTCGGGCGGCATACCCGGCAGGTCTGAAGGAAAAACCTCGGGAAACTCTCGAACAATAGGAATAGAATCAATAGAAGGAACCTCTGCACTGGAATCGCGAACATACGCCAGATAAGCTAAACACCCCTTCTCGACCATGCGTCGAGCCTTCACATATGAAATAACACTGTGGGTAGAATAACCTGGAGTGCCCCTCCACTCTAAACGAGGCATATCGGGCAACGCTAAGGTCACAGTCTTGGCATGACAGTCCCAGATAGCGTGGTAGGGTAATAACCAGTCCATCCCAATATAACACTGAATTCATCCATGTCCAGAAGAAGCAAATCTACGCGAGTCTCAAACCTCCAATCACCATTATACATGAATAATGGACACGATCCACCATAATAGAATCACTAGGCACGACCGGATACGGTGCAAAATAAAACCGAAGCTTCTCTACCACAAACTAGAACAATACCTGCATCTCCACCTCTAATACCTTTACCTCCACAAAGCCTCCAAAGACGAAGCTGATCTATCACTGGTCTGTGCTGCTGCTCAGTTGAAGGAGCGGTACATGACCTCACCATTCGCGAAAGGACAAGAGTAGAAATTCAACCGGTGTTTGAGAAACAGAACCACACGACAAGAAAGAACAAATGTGAAACTTTCCTAACTCTGTAGCCTCTAGGGGATAAATACAGATGTCGCCGTACCGATCCCTCAAACTCTACTGAGCTTGTCCGTGAGTTGTGAGACCTATGTAACCTAGTGCTCTGATACCAACTTGTCATGACCGTGATTTCCCACCCTCGGGAGTCGTGATGGCGCCTACTAATGGGAGCTAGGCAAGCCAATTAACAACTACCTCTTTTAACGAACTTTGACAATATTAGGAACAATAAAGCTTTTAATAAATAGCGCAAGTCTCAAATATGATTAACTAAAAGAAATGCGGAAGTTTAACAAAATCCTCTACCCAAGACTGGTGTCACGATACTCACGAACGTCTAGAGAATACTAAATACAAGGTTTGAATGAAACATAAGACTGTCTGCTTCGGTACAAATGATAACAAACAGAATAAAATAGAAAGGGACTCCGGGCCTGCGGACGTCAGCAAGGCTACCTCGAATGCCCTGGACTGAAAGCTCGCTCCCAGAATGCTACTGCTACTCAAATGCTGCTCCAACACCTAGATCTGTGCAAAAAGATGCACAAAGTGTAGCATCAGCACAACCGACCCCATGTGCTGGTAAGTGCCTGGCCTAACCCCGGCGAAGTAGTGACGAGGCTAGACAGGACTATCACATAAACCTGTGCAGTTATAAATATATATGTACAGCGGGAAAATAACAATAATAACTATTTTAAATGGGAAGGGAACATGCTTCGGGGATAGCAGATAATACGGAATTAAAGAGAATAATAAGGAACATCAATAAATTATCTCCGACACGGATAAGGAGTATAAAAGCAGATTTCACTGTCTGTACACATCTCGTTGCAGGCGTGCTACCCGATCCCATTTCTCAATGTTTTCGTGGTAGGCGTACCACCCGCTCCCATTTCATTAAATCAACAGTTCTTCCAAATAAAATTTACTCCAACAAACGCAACAATTTATACGAATTCATAAGACAACAAGTACACAATAATTATGACTCACCGAAGAAAACAAGTAATGACAAGTAACACAATAAAGAAAAATGCACGAAGGACAACAGTGCCATGTTTGATTATATTTGCACGAAGGGTCATTCCGTGCCATGTTTTGAATATATTTGCACGAAGGGTCATTCCGTGCCATGTTATGAGAGTTATGTGAGGGAAAGCACGAAGGTTGATGCCGTGAACTTTATTTGATTGTTTTGGTAAGTATGAGAGTAAAAGCACGAAGGGTGATGTCGTGCACTTGTCTTTGATTTTCCTGATGTTTTTGCTGATAATTGAGTTACGTTGTCCTTTACTTCTATTTATTGATTTCCTTGTTGTTATCAGTTCAAGTGCATTAGTTGTCTTATTCCGCTATTACTGAGTTTCTTTATGTTGGCATTTTTCTTTATTGTGTTACTTATCATTACTTGTTTTCTTCGGTGAGTCATAATTATTGTGTACTTGTTGTCTTATGAATTCGTATAAATTATTGCGTTTGTTGGAGTAAATTTCATTTGGTAGAATTGTTGATTTAATGAAATGGGAGCGGGTGGTACGCCTACCACGGAAACATTGAGAAATGGGATCGGGTTGCACGCCTGCAACGAGATGTGTACAGATAGTGAAATCTGCTTTTATCCTCCTTATCCGTGTTGGAGATAATTTATTGATGTTCCTTATTATTCTCTTTAATTCCGTATTATCTGCTATCCCCGAAGCATGTTCCCTTCCCATTTAAAATAGTTATTATTGTTATTTTCCCGCTGTACATATATATTTATAACTGCACAGGTTTATGTGATAGTCCTGTCTAGCCTCGTCACTACTTCGCCGGGTTTAGGCCAGGCACTTACCAGCACATGGGGTCGGTTGTGCTGATGCTACACTCTGTGCATCTTTTTGCACAGATCTAGGTGTTGGAGCAGCATTTGAGTAGCAGTAGCATTCTGGGAGCGAGCTTTCAGTCCAGGGCATTCGAGGTAGCCTTGCTGACGTCCGCAGGCCCGGAGTCCCTTTCTATTTTATTCTGTTTGCTATCATTTGTACCGAAGCAGACAGTCTTATGTTTCATTCAAACCTTGTATTTAGTATTCTCTAGACGTTCGTGAGTATCGTGACACCAGTCTTGGGTAGAGGATTTTGTTAAACTTCCGCATTTCTTTTAGTTAATCATATTTGAGACTTGCGCTATTTATTAAAAGCTTTATTGTTCCTAATATTGTCAAAGTTCGTTAAAAGAGGTAGTTGTTAATTGGCTTGCCTAGCTCCCATTAGTAGGCGCCATCACGACTCCCGAGGGTGGGAAATCCGGGTCGTGACAATTAATGCCCGTTTGGATAAGAATTTTTTTACCTTTTTTTTTCCGAAAATTTTTCATTTTTTTTCGAAATCAATGTTTGGCTAAAAAAATTTCAATTTTCACTTGAAGATGAATTTGAAAAACTCCAAAAAGCTGTTTTCAAAATTTTCAGTTACATCACTCACAATACTTTAAAAACAACCCAAAATTATATTCATGTCCAAACATAACTCTAATTTTCAAACACCTTTCACTTGAATTTTTTTTTTCCTTTTTTTTGGAATTTTACAATTCTTATGTCCAAACGCCCACTAAAGAATATCTTAAGAAAGCTACATCTAAAAACCATTTATTTTTTCTAAGGTGAATTTATGCAAAATTTTTAATCTTGGTCCAACTAGGAAAAGGAATTCTCGTCAAAATTTTAATATCTTATTGGATACCTTTAAACTGGATAATTATTGTATGTATTTGTTAAAGGGTGTAAAGTGTATAGTGTTACAGGGAAAATGGACGTATTAATTAAGTAAATATACGAGTTTTTTTTTTTTATACCAAAAATGAAAACGAAATAGTACTAGTTGTGGACAAGTAGTGTTGCCCTTATTAAAAGTCATGATGATTAAATTAAGAGTCAAAATTTGCTAATTAGTTATTCCAATATAATCGTCAGTGTGAAAGCAATGGAAATGATGTAACATAAGATTTTGGAAGAAATTCAAAAATAGCCAGATTTACCACTGGTCGTTGAAAAATAGCCAAGTTTCAAAAGTCATCGAAATTTAGCCACTTTAAATCTGAGCGAAAACACTGTTCAAAATCCGGAAAAATACTCCCGCAAATTTTACGGGAGTTCAAGCATAATTATGCTGGAACTCCCGCAAATTTTACGGGAGTTCCAGCAAGTATAATTGTCCAGTATAATATACTGGAGTTTGGAGCACTGGTGCTCCAGTCTCCCGTAAATTTTACAGGAGTTAGCAAAGTATACCGGTCCAGCATAATATGCTGGAGTTCGTACACAAATGCACCAGAACTCCCGTATATTATACTGGATCGGTCCCTGTTGCAGCAAAATAGTGGCTATTTTTTATTGACTTGATAAACGCTGGCTATTTTTTATTGACCAGTGTGAAAACTGGCTATACCGTGATATTTTAACGATTTTCTCCATTATTGCTATGGGAAATTATTGGGCCACGAATTTGGGAAGTGATGTAATTAGCCATTTTAGTAGTGTGAAATGGAAAGACATGCCAATAAGAGTTAGCGATGGAGCAGTAATTATTCCTTCATTTTTAACTATATATTTCAGATTCGAGCTCTCAATATAAAGTCAAGTTTATTAGAGAGTGCTTTACCTTATTTGGAATTTTCGGAGTAATTTCGAATTTAATCGGACCCAAATATAAACATCGAACACAACATAAAAAAAAGAAAGAAATGGAAGAGACAAGATACTTATTCTTTTTTTTTTTCTTTTCTTTTGATGATGAAAGAACATGACATAAGATTTTTTTTGGAACCAAAAAGGAAAAGATAGTGAGGCATTTTGGTATTCTAATTTTGAAAGATAAAAGAAATAAAAGGAAATGCTTTTCATGTTCGATGGTCCAAATAACAAAGCCGAAAAGAAAGAAGTTGATTCCTTTTACTCACTTCATTTCAAAAGAATGGTTTTATTATTATTTGAGGAATCAAAGTAAATATTCTTTAATTGCGTTTTAAAATATGTACACATTTTTTAAAGTACCCCAAATGCTTACTTCTAATGTTGGACTTTTAAGCGCGAATTCAAATTTAGTCGGATCTCAATATGAATACCAGATATCAAGTGAAAAACCAAAGAAAAGTAATCTAAATGTTTTATTTTATCTAAATATTCAATATTTTTTTATCTTAAATATAAATAAACAACAATAACATAACCAGTATAATCCCACAAATAACTTATCTTAATATATACCAAAAATTATCTGCGAGTTCATGCGTCGAATTGAAGATAAAATGAGAAAAAATATCATTTGAGATGATATGACATATATATCCTACGCCGACCTACAAATTTACTGTTTCATATGTGTGTAGTGAGTGAAGGTATGTCACGACCCCAACCCCGATCGTGATGGCGCCCAACACAATGCTAGGCAAGCCCAACCAATTCAACACTCAATCCCTTTTTATTAAAAAATTCAATGCCGATTAACAGAATTTAATTACCAAACTGATATGAATAGAAGTCTGAAATAAAGACGAAATGGGCGAAAACCATAATAATAATCTCTACAATAGCCCACCGATCCGATGTCACAAGTCAAGAGCCTCTAATACATGAGTTTAACAGTCTAATACAGGAACAATCTAAAATGCGAAAAGAGTAAAGAAGGATAGAGGGAGAAATCGGGTCTGCGGACGCCATGCAGCTACCTCGATAACTCCGGTGAAATCTGAACTGCAGGAAAGCTCGTACTACACCTCCGGAACACCTGGATCTGCACACACGGTGCATGGAGTAGTGTGAGTACTCCAACCAGTGAGTAATAAATATAAATAATGACTGAAAGCATGAAAACACGTAAAGGCACAAAGCAGTTCTATATCAAAGCAGTAAAACCTCTAAAACAGTAATCCAGCGAATACATCAATGAAACCTCATAATAACAGAAATCAGAATAACCGCTGCGGCGTGCAGCCCGATCCGTATATCGATGCGGCATGCAGCCCGATCCATACATCGCTGCGGCGTGCAGCCCGATCCATACATCGCTGCAGCGTGCAGTCCGATCCATATAAATAGTCGACTGCGCTCACTAGGGGTGTGCAGACTCCGGGAGGGGCTCCTACAGCCCAAGCGCTATATCGCTGCGGCGCGCAGCCCGATCCACATAAGTATTGCTGCGGCATGCAGCCCGATCCATAACATATATAATGTCCTCACTGTTGGGTTCTCAACCCCTCATTTTACTTACAGCCTCTCGGGCACAGTAATATAAGGTAGTGATCTCAGCCCTCATGTTTCTCTCATTTAGGATTAACATTTATAACACCGGTTCACATCTTTTAAGCAAATAGAAGCATGACTGAGGATATGATTTTTAACAAGTAATGTGAGGAAAATCAGTCGAAAAGCCCCTAAGGGTTCTATAGGTCGGCACAAGGCCCCAAACATGGCAACTAGCCCAAATCATAATGATAACAAGTAAGTCTCAGTCAATTTAATAGTAATTTCATCAATCGGGACGGACTAAGTCACAATCCCCAACGGTTCTCTACCCCACGCTCGCTATCCGGCGTGCAAGTCACCTCAATATAGCACTATGATGTACAAATCCGGGGTTTCAAACCCTCAGGACATCATTTAACATCATTACTCACCTCAAGCCGGCCAAAACTCTAGCTCGCTATGCCCTTGCCTCTCAAATCGGCCTCCTCGCGCGTCGAATTTGACCAAAACCACAACGAATACGTCACAATATACCAATGGAACAATACCCAATCGAAAACAATCGAAAAATATTAAAAATCTTGAAATTGGCAAAACCCGAGCCCCGGGCTCACTTCTCGAAACTCAGAAATTTTCACATCAACGGGTTCCTTATCTCGCCACGAGTCTATACATATCAAGAGCTCTCAAATCCGAGCTCAAATGGCCCTTCAAATTCCAATTTAATATTTCAAAAACTCAAGCCCTAGTTCTTCCCATTTTAGCAAGGTTTCCATGAATTTCAAGGTTAATTTCACAATATAATCGTGTTTTTAGTTCATAGGACTTACCTCCAATCAATCCCAGTTGAAACCCTCTTCAATTTCTCCCAAAAAGCTCTCAAGATGCTCAACAATGGTGGAAAATAACTTAGGCTCGCGGATGAAATATCATTAAAAACCCTTATGCCAGGTGACCTTTTACTCTATGCGAACGCGAGGGCCCACTCGCGTTCGCGATGAACAAACTTTTCCACTGACCAATTTACCCTTCGCGAACGCGGTCCCCAACCCGCGAACGCGAAGCCTTGGGTCCCTAAGCCTACGCGAACGTGTCCCCCAAACGCGAACGCGAAAGGCAGGTCACCTATGGACCCCAGCCCTTCTACGCGAACGCGTAGCTCCTCATGCAAACGCGATGCAATAACTCCTAACCTTCCGCGATCGCGACGCCTCAAACGCGAACGCGAAGGCCTAAATCCTGGCCCTCAAATTCCTTCTACGAGTTTGCGACTTACCCTACGGGAACGCGAAGGGTTAAATCTCTGCAACACTGAATTGAAAAACCTGCAACTCCCAAGTGCCAAAATTGGTCTGTTTGATCATCCAAAACTCACCCGAGGCACCCGGGACCTCAACCAAAAGCACCAACAAACCCTAAAACATCACCCAAACTTGTTCCAATCCTCAAAACACTTCAAACGACATCAAAACCATCAATTCACATCGGATTCAAGCCTAAGTCCTTCTGAAACACGCATTTGATCAAAAACTCAACCAAAACACCTCCGAATGACCTGAAATTTTACACACACATCCCAAATCACCTAACAAAGCTACAACAACTCTCGGAATTCCATTCCAACCCTTGGATCAAAATCTCACCTATCAACGGGAATACGCCAAAATACTAACTTCGCCAATTCAAGCCTAATTCTACACTGGACCTCCAAAATCACTTCCGATCACACTCCTAAGTCACAAATCATCCCCCGAAGCTAACCGAACCATCGGAAATCACATCCGAGCCCTCTAACATATAAGTCAACATCCGGTTGACTTTTCCAAACTAAGCCTTCCTTAAAGAGACTAAGTGCCTCATTTCTTATCAAAACCACTCCAATTCAACTCGGCCACATATGACACGGATAACAAAGCATATAGAAATGGAAAATGGGGAAAACGGGTCGGTAACTCATGAGACAACGGGTCGGGTCGTCAAAAAACCGAGTGGGCCCTCGCGTTCGCATAGAGTAAAAGGTCAGCTGGCATAAGGGTTTTTAATGATATTTCATCCGCAAGCCTAAGTTATTTTCCACCATTGTTGAGCATCTTGAGAGCATTTTGGGAGAAATTGAAGAGGGTTTCGACTGGGATTGATTGGAGGTAAGTCCTATGAACTAAAAACACGATTATATTGTGAAATTAACCTTGAAATTCATGGAAACTTGGCTAAAATGGGAAGAACTAGGGCTTGAGTTTTTGAAATATTAAATTGGAATTTGAAGGGCCATTTGAGCTCGGATTTGAGAGCTCTTAATATGTATAGACTCGTGGCGAGAAAAGGAATCCGTTGATGTGAAAATTTCTGAGTTTCGAGAAGTGGGCCCGGGGCTCGGGTTTTGCCAATTTCGAGATTTTTAATATTTTTTCAATTGTTTTCGATTGGGTATTGTTCCATTGGCATATTGTGACGTATTCGTTGTGGTTTTGGTCAAATTCGACGCGCGAGGAGGCCGATTTGAGAGGCAAGGGCATAGCGAGCTAGAGTTTTGGTCGGCTTGAGGTGAGTTTTGGCCGATTTGAGAGGCAAGGGCACTTAGTCTCTTTAAGGAAGACTTAGTTTGGAAGAGTCAACCGAACGTTGACTTATGTGTTAGAGGGCTCGCATGTGAATTCCGATGGTTCGGTTAGCTCCGGGAGGTGATTTGTGACTTAGGAGTGTGACCGGAAGTGATTTTGGAGGTCCAGTGTAGAATTAGGCTTGAATTGGCGAAGTTAGTATTTTGGCGAATTCCGGTTGATAGGTGAGATTTCGATCCGAGGGTCGGAATAGAATTTTGAGAGTTTCTGCAGCTTCGTTATGTCATTTGGGATGTGTGTGCAAAATTTCAGGTCATTCGGACGTGGTTTGGTTGGGTTTTTGATCGAATGCGTGTTTTGGAAGTTTTAGAAGAACTTAGGCTTGAATTCGATGTAATTTGATGGTTTTGGCGTTGTTTGAGGCGTTTTGATGATTGGAACAAGTTTGTGTGATGTTTTAGGAGGTATTGGTATTTTTGGTTGAGGTCCCGAGGGCCTCGGGTGTGTTTCGGATGCCCAACGGGTCATTTTTGGAACTTGTTGAACTGCTGGTTGCTGGTATATGGTTTCCTTCTTCGCGAACGCGAGAGGAGTCTCGCGAACGCGAAGAGGAAAATGGGAGGCTGTGATTTTGGCCTTCGCGAACGCGAAGGGGGAGTCGCGAACGCGAAGGAGGGCGTCAAGGTGCTACGCGAACGTGGGAGTGTAATCGCGAACGCGTAGAAGGAAAATTGGGCCTGGGTCATTTGGCCTACGCGAACGCCAAGGGCCTGGTGATTGGCCTTCGCGAACAACGGGGTAAGTGCTCTTAGCTCAATTTTGGTTATATTACTCGAATCTATTGCAAGTTTTGGCATTAAATCCGTGAATTTAGCGGGAAAAACTTAGAAACCCTCTCAGATAGATTTGAGGGTCGAAACGATATGGGAATTTGATAATTTTGGTGTGGTTAGACTCGTGGGGAGATAAGGAACCCGTTGATGTAAAAATTTCTGAATTTCGATACGTGGGCCCGGGGCTCGGGTTTTTGCTAATTTCGAGAATTTTGGTATTTTTCGATTATTTTGATTGGGCTTTGTTCCCATAACATATTATGACGTATTCGTTCTGATTTTGGATATATTCGACGCACGTGGAGGCCAATTCGAGGGGCAAAGGCGTCGCGAGTTAAAGAAATAGCCTGTTCGAGGTTAGTAATAGGTGTAAATGCTGTGTTGAGGGTTTGAAACCCCGATTTGCACATCGTAGTGCTATATTGAGGTGACTTGCACGCCGGATAACGGGCGTGGGGTAGAGCACCGTTGGGGATTGTGACTTGGTCCGTCCCGCTTAATAAAAATACTACCTAATTGCTTGGAGCTTAGTTGATATCCTTATAAAAATGGATTAATTGTCATAACTTGGCCTCGTGCCAACTGATTGAATCCTTCAGGGATTGTTTTTACTGGTTTCTTACCATATTTTCAGATAATTGAACTCAGTCCTAGTATTTAATACTGTTTTGCAAACTCAGCCACTTTTTCTCAAAAACTTGGAACTTAAACAATATTTCTAATGAAGTTTGGGCTGAATTTTTGTATATTATTATGCCCGAGGGGCTTGTATGATTCTGGACTGAGTATGGGATCGGACTGCGCGCCGCAACAGTAATATATTGATATTGATATGAGGCTTAGGGCCTAATGGATGCCACGAGATGTCTTGATATTGCGCTTGGGCCGTAAGGGGCCCCTCCCAGAGTCTGCACACCCCCAGTGAGCGCCGTCGACGATAAATAAATGGAGCGGGTTGCACGCCGCAGCGGGTACTAGAGAGTACCGTATTATGTGTTGCATTTCTTATTTGATTGTCATTTATCTACTTATCTGTTGCAGCATCATTATTGTTTTCATTGGTTTATTAAATTGATATTACTCGGTAAACTGCTGTAATTATAGCTTATCTTGTGCCTATTTAGGATTTCTTACTCTCAGCCTTTATTTATGTTTATTACTCTCTGGGTTGGAAGTACTCACATTACTCCCTGCACCTTGTGTGCAGATTCAGGTGCACCCACGAGGCTGAGTGAGACTTTCTCTGTCGAGCGTCTTATCCGGGAGCATCACGGTAGCTGCATGACGTCCGCAGTCCCGATCTTCCCATCTATACTATTGTTTTTTATTCCGCATTTCTTCAGAATATTATGTAGTAGGTTGACACTCGTATATTAGAGGCTCAGACTTGTGACACCGGATTCTTCGGGTTGTGTAGTAGTGTTTTTATTTGAGATTCCGCATACCTTACTCTATTTCAGGTTTTCATTACTAAGACTTAGTAAATTATCTGTAATAATCAAATCAAGAACTGTGGTTAATTGGTTAAGGGTGTTGAAATGGTCGGGCTTGCCTAGCAATGTGTTGGGCGCCATCACGACCGGGGTTGGGGTCGTGACACGTTCGCGATGAACAAACTTTTCCACTGACCAATTTACCCTTCGCGAACGCGGTCCCCAACCCGCGAACGCGAAACCTTGGGTCCCTAAGCCTACGCGAACGCGTCCCCCAAACGCGAACGCGAAAGGCAGCTCACCACTGGACCCCAGCCCTTCTACGCGAACGCGATGCAATAACTCTTAACCTTCCGTGATCGCGAGGCCTCAAACGCGAACGCGAAGGCCTAAATCCTGGCCCTCAAATTCCTTCTACGCATTCGCGACTTACCCTACGCGATCGCGAAGGGTTAAATCTCTACAACACTGAACTGAAAAACCTGCAACTCCCAAGTGCCAAAATTGGTCCGTTTGATCATCCAAAACTCACTCGAGGCCCCCGGGACCTCAACCAAAAGCACCAACACACCCTAAAACATCACCCAAACTTGTTCCAATCCTCAAAACACCTCAAACAACATCAAAACCATCAATTCACATCGGATTCAAGCCTAAGTTCTTCTAAAACTTTCGAAACACGCATTTGATAAAAAAACCCAACCAAAACACCTTCGAATGACCTGAAATTTTACACACACATCCCAAATCACCGAACGAAGCTACAACAACTCTCTGAATTCCATTCCGATCCTCGGATCAAAATCTCACCTATCAACCGGAATTCGCCAAAATACTAACTTCGCCAATTCAAGCCTAATTCTGCACCGGACCTCCAAAATCACTTCCGATCACACTCCTAAGTCACAAATCATCCCCCGAAGCTAACCGAACCATCGAAAATTACATCCGATCCCTCTAACACATAAGTCATTATCCGGTTGACTTTTCCAAACTAAGCTTTCCTTAAAGAGACTAAGTGTCTCATTTTCTACCAAAACTTTTCCAAACCAACTCGATCACACAAGACACGGATAATGAGGCATGAAGAAGCAGAAAATGGGGGACACGGGACGGTAACTCATGAGACGACGGGTCGGGTCGTCACAAGGTATTAAAAGAGAACGAGATAAATTCAAAATTACATAGAAGGAAGTTGTCTGAATAGACGGTATAATTTCTTGAAATCATTGCACATTCAGTTAAAGATAAGGCATAATGAAAAAAGATCCATATAAGTTATATCTACTAGTCGAGTATTATGTTTTAGCCTTATACGTTGTTTTTGAACCTATTGCTTTTCTAGGAGTATTTTGACCTTGACAAAGAGTTATTTTCCAGTAAAAACATAAAGAAATTTTAATGTCATTTTTTAATTGTATTATTTATAAGAATTTAACATATTTTCACTTTTTTTATTTGGTATGACAATAATTTAAATGAAGAAACGTGATCAGAATTCATATAATCGATCTAAGCTTATTTGAGATTGAGGTATAATTGTTGTTAGTCTTCTTGCATCAAACTCTATTACTTCATTTGTTGAATTCATATTACGGGACATTATTTCTTTAATCTCTTCCAAAAGAAATAATATTTTTTTATAGGCAAAATACACCGTTTATGCATTGACCTTGTACCCAAATCCCTATTACACACCTCTCCTACACAGACAATTTTTTATACACCTAACCGTTGTAGAGTTTGTCGAAGACACACTACTTTTTTCTTACCCAGATTTACAAAGCATATGTACTATCACGCGCCAATAAGGTCGTGACACGTGTCACTGACTAGTAATGAAAAAGATAGCACCTAAAATTACAATTATATCACCATCTTCTTCATCTTGTCCGCCATAACTGCCATCATCACGCATTCATTTTCTTTTTGTGCACTTTCGATTCCCACAACCGAAGCAAACGAGGTAGTAATAATAATTATTGGTAAACTCGCCCATTACCAAAATTAAAGAATGTGCTTATCTGGAAAAGCTTGAGCTAAGCTTTAATAGCTGGGGAAAATTTTAAAAATTTCACCCTTTCAGAAATTTAACTTAGCCAAGGCAAAGTTCAAGTCCGGAGAAAAGAAGAATTTTCTGTACATAAGTTTAAACCTAGCTTTAATGGTTGGTGGAGCTACAAAGAAATTTAATTTTTGAATTCTAATTACAATTTCTCAACCAAAAGAAAAAAATCGACAAAGCTAAGGACTAATCAACAAGAGAGATATGAAATTTTTTTTGGGTCTACTTGAGAAGAAGTAGATAGCATCAAGGAGTAGCTAGGCAGGTTTAGTGACTTTTTTAAACAAGGAAAAAGATGACCCTAATTTAAATTTTAAAAAAAATTAAAAAATTGACATCCGATATAAAAATATCTCATGTTCACGCGCTTCATTTGTTGGTAAAAACACACATTGACCACGTGGGCAAAGTGGTATGTCTTAGACACACTCTACAAAGGTTGGGTGTGTAAAAAGTTGCCCGTGGTGAAAAGATGTGTAATGGGGATTTGAGTGCAAGGTTAATGGGTAAACTATGTATTTTGCCCTTTTTATATTATACTTAATCAAATATTATCACATAAATTAAAAATTATATATATATATATATTATTATCTTGTCTTGTGCTCCCCATACCACAAAGCCTACGAGAATAAATAGCCACACGAATCAAGAATTGCGCATGGTCATAAAAGCACTAGCAACAAAAAGATAGACAACTTATTGATTCATTCTTAGAAGACAAATCAAGGTATCTTTGATATAAGGCTATCAACTTGTTAATCTTGAAATTATAATTTTCCTTTTATTATTTTTGGGGTTTGTGAATCTAAAATTTGTAAATACTTATTAATTTTAGACTTAATCAACGATATAATCCATTTTTCCTTTTTTTCTTCTTCTTATTGTTGCTATATCACGTCACATTCACTCCTTCACTATAAGCGAGATTCTATAAAAAAAAAACAGATACAAAGCATTCCCTGTTCATGCAGGATCAGAAAAAGGACCGAACCCGAAGGTAGTGTGATGTAGACAGTCTACCCTAATGCAAGTATTAGTGGTTGATTGCATGAGCGAGATTCTATAACAAGGTGATTATTAAATATTTTAGTTCTTTTGGAAAAAGTATCTCCCCAAAAAATCTAATAACAAAAAGAAAAAAAGGGCTTGTTATTCCTTTTACAAGAAAGTAACTAAATGAAGTAGATATTTGTTATTTACTTTTGTAACTACATTAACGTAACTTATTTACAAGTACATCTCATTTGAAGGGAAAAGATCATATTAGGAGCCAAAAGACAAATTAAGGAAATTCCACTTGGCTATGGGAATTTAGTAGTCCATTAAATTATAGAGGAATCTCTTTTTTGTTGCGTAAACTATGGTGAATGGTGGAAAACTGCAGTTGATGGAACTTGGCGTGGCCTAATGATGTCCAATTATTTTGGGTAAGCAAAAATATTAAATGTAGAATATCATACCAAAAGAAGTTACCATATAATTTGTTTCTTTTGTGGCCTTTTTGGCTTTTAGGTTTTCTTTCACAGATTCTATGGTGTCTTTCATCGTTTTACCTATATTACGGAACTACCTAATATAATGCTTATTTTGTCCAAAATAGTCATGCTTGTGAATGAGCAAATTAAAACGACAATAATAGCAAATTCAGTGTAATTTCGTAAGTAAGATATGCGGAGGGTAGTGTATATATGCATACCTTACACTAAAAAAAAACAATAGCAACAAAAAGTAACAACAACAACAACAACAACAAGAAAATGCGATAACTGAAGCCATCGAAACAACGAATAAACAAATTAATAATGTTAAAGTAGCTTACATAGTAGGAAATGACAACATATGCTTGGACATGGACTGAGCTTAGTTTATGACAATCCTCCAGAGAAGCAGCAACAACAACAACAAACCAAGTATAATCTCAATAGGTGGGGTCTGGGGAGGGTAGTCTATACGCAGACATTACCCCTACCTAATACAGGTAGAGAGGTTGTTTCCAGTAGACCCTCGGCTCGGGAGGGGCAAGAAGAAGAAGAGGAAAGCAAGGAAGAAAGAAGAAAGAGAAAAGAAAAAGGGAGAGATAAATAATAAGTAGTATCAAATAATAGGAACCGGGAATACAATACCTGAAGCGAACAAAACCACATACCGTAATAAAAATATAAGAATATGAAGGGACATGTATGCTACTAAAACTATCGGTGAACAACTAAAAGCTACCCACTAACCTTCTACCTTAATCCTCGACCTCCACATTTCTTCGGACAAGGAAATAGTAAATTATTTTGTTGGTTTAAAGGTTTGAGCTTAAAAATCTTTGAGGTTGCCAATTAAGTCTTACTTCTTTTTCAGCGTCTCAATGTACTTTTCTTAAATGATCTTATTACTTTCTCCATCACTGCAATTATAATAAGTTCTTCACAAATTTAAACTTAATATGTTCGAGATATGCCTAACGTAGCTAACAATACTATATTGTATGAGATTAACAGCGACAAATTGTGTTTAGTGATGGTTAAGTGGTTTTAAGTTTTTGGTTGTGCGATCATATAATTTAAAAGCTTCAGTTATAACTATTAGAAAGAACACACTTTAATCTATTTAATTATGTATTTAACACATCTCCTATCGTGCTGTCTGATTCTTTTTAATGGGTCAAGTACGTTAAAATTCTTTTTGATAATAAGTGACAGCGAAACTCAAACTCAAGACCTCTGTCTGTTCTGACATGATGTGTAATGTATGATAATCCTATCTAAAAATTTAACTGTTAGAGAAACTACATTTTATTTTTTCACGACCCGTATTTCTCATCCTCGGGAGTCGTGATAACGCCTACTAATGAAAGCTAGGCAAGCCAATCATTTTAACTATTTACCCTTTTTCTCATTTTTAATCCCTTAACAGTTATGAATCAACATTTTATAAACAACAGAACGAAATAAGCGGAAGAACAAATATAACCATTCAAATATTACCAATACAATTTCTTAAACATAGACTACCCAGAACTAGTGTCACAATTTCACAGACTGTCTAGGAATACTACAAATAAGGGTCTGAAAGATAAATACAACACTGTCTCTAAAATACATAAAAGAAAAAAAATGAAAGGATAGAAGGAGACGCCAAGGCATGCGGACGCCTGCAGACTACCTTGGGTCTCCAAATGAACTGAAGGCAGCAACCCAAAACTAAGGTCTGTATGCTCCAGTACTAGGATCTGCACAAAAGAGTGCAGAGTGTAGTATCAGCACAACCGACCCCATGTTCTGGTAAGTGCCTAGCCTAACCTCGGCGAAGTAATGACGAGGCTAGGACCAGACTACCAAATAAACTTGTGCAGTTAAATCATATACAATGGAAAATGAAGGCAAAACTTTACAATTAAAGATAGGAAAGGGAAATCATGTTGCGGGGAACACCAAGTAGCAACAGAAACCAACAGTTAAATGTAAAGAACACCATAACTTAATTATCAGTAGAAATCAGGAAATCAAATACAAATGCACGGCATCACCCTTCGTGCTTTTACTCTCGTCCTCACCATAAAAATCAATATAATTGGCACGGCATCACCCTTCGTGCTTTTACCTCACATAATCATGTCACAAAATGATCTTTCGTGCATTATCACTCATATAAAGGCACGAAATTGTACATCGTGCATCACGACATAACCCTTCGTGCATTAACACTCGCTCACCAATATCATACACGGCATCACCCTTCGTGCGTTAACACTCTCTCACAAATATCATGCACGGCATCACCCTTAGTGCTTTAACACTCTTCTTTCCCCAAACAACAATCACAAAGCAATAAGGGCAATGGAATCAATAAAATCACAAAAAATCCCGACAAGGGAACAATAGTACAACAATCATATCCCGGCAAGGAAAACAATATCAAAAGCAATAACATCCCGACAAGGGAGATAATATCATAATCCTCTTCTCTTTTTCACGTTTACTTCACAACTCAATTCACAATTTCATCCAATGCTATATAATGTTCAATTGCCAATAATACTTCCACAAATCATTTTACAACTTGAGCCAATGCTCTCAATGTTCAAATACCAATATTACTTCCATAAGCCTTGTTCAACAATAGATATCATCACATAAGGCATGAACAATACATAACGGAGTCACATTAATCATAGTATAAGTCTCACGGGCATGCTTTACACCAACGTATGAATACTCTTCACCATTCCTATACGTCGTACTCAACAACTAACACTTAGCAAATAGGACGCAACTCCTAATTCCTCAAGATAAGGTTAGACCAAACACTTACCTCGATGCCACCGACACAATTCAAGCCTCAACTATCGTTTTACCTCTTGATTCCACCACCAATTCGCTTGTATCTAGCCACAAGTTACTTAACTATATCAATAAGTGCTAAATGAATCAATTCTAATGCATGGAAATATGTTTTCTAAAGTTTTTCCCAAAAAGTCAAAAATCGACCCCCGACCTACATGGTTAAAACACGAGGTTCGAACCAAAATCCAATTACCCATTCACCCACGAACTTAAATATATAATTTGCTTTGAAATCAGACCTCAAATCGAGGTCCAAATCCCCAAAATTCGAAAATCCTAAGTTCTATCCAAAACACCCAATTTCCCCCATGAAAACCCTTGATTTTGAGTTTAAATCATGTAAAAAGATGGATTAGTTTGAAAGAAATGAGTTAGAAATGACTTACAAATGATTTGGAAGAGTAGTTGTCTTTGAAAAATCGCCCAAAGGTGTTTAGGTTTTGAGAATGTTTGAAAATGGATGAAAATGCGTCTAAGTCCCAATCAATTGGTCTATGATGTCGCAATTGCGACCAGGGTTCACAATTGCTAACCCTTAAGAAGTCTGCTTTCTTCGCATTTGCGAATAAATTGTCGCATTTGCGACCACTCAAAAATCCTTAGGGTTTCTCATTTGTGAGGCATATGTCGCATTTGCGACTCTGGCCCTCCGCATTTGCGATCAAATGGTCGCATTTACGATCAAGGTCTGCCCAGTCCATCTTCGTATTTGCGATCAATCTTCGCATTTGCGAGCTCGCATTTGCGAAGCCTGCAGACCTGCAACACACTAGCAATTTCCTAAGTCCAAATTTTACTCCGTAGCCTATCTAAAACTCACGAGCCCTCGGCGCTCCAAACCAAACATGCACGCAAGTCCAAAAATATCATACGGACTTGATCGTGCGATCAAATCATCAAAATAACATCAATAACTATGAATTTAGCATCAAAATCAAAGAAAAAATCTCATGAACTCTTAAGTTCAAATTTTAACAACCGAAGGTCCGATTCACGTCTTTCAAAGTCCGTTTCTTACCAAATTTTGCAGGCTCAACTTAAATACCATATAAAACTTTTACCGGGCTACAGAACAAAAATACGGGTCCGATACCATCAAATTCAAATTTCCAAAAACTCTAAAATTTTCAATTAAACAATCTTATATCAAAATTCATTTCTCGGGCTTGGGACCTCGGAATTCGATTCGGCATACGTCCAAGTCCCATATTTTTCTATGGACCCTCCGGGACCGTCAAATCACGGTACCGGGTCCGCTTACCCAGAATGTTGATCGAAGTTAACCTAAATTCATTTTTAAAGCAAAATTCATCATTTTTCACATATTTTCACATAATGACTTTCCGGATACACGCCCAGACTGCGCACACAAATCAAAATGAGATAAAAAGGAGGTTTTAAGGCCTCGAAACACAGAATTTATTTCCAAAACAAGTGATGACCTTTTAGTCATCACATTCTCCACCTCTAAAACAACCATTCGTCCTCGAACGGACATAAAAAAGAAGTACCTGAGTCGGAGAAAAGATGGGGATAACGGCTCCGCATATCGTACTCGGACTCCCAGGTCGATTCCTCAACAGGCTAACCTCTCCACTGAACACGAACAGAAGGGAAACTCTTCGATCTCAACTGACGAACATACCGATCTAGAATAGCTACCGGCTTCTCCTCATAGGACAAGTCCGTGTCCATCTGGACAGTGCTGAAATCTAACACGAGGGATGGATCGCCGTGATACTTCCGAAGCATGGACACATGAAACACTGGATGTACGGCTGATAAACTCGGCGGCAACGCAAGTATGTAAGCCACCTCTCCACTGGATTAAGAATCTCAAACGGGCCAACGAATCTAGGCTAAGCTTGCCCTTCTTTCCAAATCTCATCACGCCCTTCATAGGTGACACCTAAAGCAACACTCGTTCGCGGACCATGAATGTCACATCACGAACCTTACGATCGGCATAACTCTTTTTCCTGGACTGAGCTGTACGAAGCCTATCCTGAATGATCCTGACCTTGTCCAAGGCATCCTGTACTAGATCCGTACCTAACAACTGAGCCTCTCCCGGCTCAAACCACCCAACCGACGACTGAAACCGCCTACCATAAAGCCTCATAAGGAGCCATCTGAATGCTCGACTAGTAACTGTTGTTGTAGGCAAACTCCGCTAAAGGGAAAAACTGATCCCACGAGCCTCCAAAGTCAATAACACAAGCTCGAAGCATATCCTCTAAAATCTGAATAGTCCGCTTGGACTGCTCGTCCGTCTGAGGATGAAACGATGTGCTCAACTCGACCCGTGTGCCCAACTCACGCTGAACCGCCCTCAAAAAATGTGAGGTAAACTGCGTACTTCGATCAGAAATGATAGACACGGGCACACCATGAAGACGAATAATCTCCCGGATATAGATCTCAGTTAACCTCTCAGAAGAATAAGAGACTGCCACATGAATGAAATGCGCTGACTTGGTCAGCCTATCAACAATAACCCACACTGCATCGAACTTCCTCTGAGTCCATGGGAGTCCTACAACAAAGTCCATTATGATACGCTCCCACTTCCACTAGGTAAGCTCAATCCTTTGAAACAAACCACCAAGTCTCTGATTCTCGTACTTTACTCGCTGACAATTCAAACACCGAGCCACATACGCAACAATATCCTTCTTCATCATCCTCCACCAATAATGTTGCCGCAAATCCTGATACATCTTAGCGGCTCCTGGATGAACAGAGTACCAGGAACTATGGTCCTCTTCTAGAATCAACTCTCGAAGTCCATCCACATTAGGCACACATATACGACCCTACATCTTCAAAACTCCATCATCCCCAAATGTGACCGGCTTGGCACCACCGTTATGCATCGTGTACTTTAGGACACACAAATAGGGATCATCATGCTGCCAATCTCGAATACGCTCCAATAACTATGCAAGCTAACACACGATTGGGCTCGAAGAATCCAACCTCACGAACTAATTGGCCAAAGCCTAAACATCCAAAGCAAGCGGCCTCTCACTGACCGGAATATACGCAAGACTGTCCATACTGACTGACTTCCTACTCAAACCATCGGCCACCACATTGGCTTTCCCCGGATAATATAAGATAATGATATCATAGTCCTTCAATAGCTTCAACCACCTTCTCTGCCTCAAGTTTAGCTTCTTCTGCTTGAACAAGTACTACAAACTCTTGTGATCCATGAACACCTCACATGACACACCATATAAATAGTGCCTCCAAATCTTCAGCGCGTGAACAATGGTTGCTAACTCCAAATTATGAACTGGATAATTCTTCTAATGAATCTTCAACTGCCGTGAAGCATAGGCAATGACCTTGCCATCATGCATCAACACCGCACCAAGTCCATACGAGATGCGTCACAATAAATTGTATATGGCCCTGAACCTGTAGGCAAAACTAACATTGGCACCGTAGTCAAAGCTGTCTTGAGCTTCTGAAAGCTCACATCACACTCGTCCGACCACCTGGACTAGGCACCCTTCTGGGTCAACCTAGTCATCGGGGCTGCAATAGATGAGAACCCCTCCACAAACTGACGGTAATAATCCGCCAAATTCAAGAAACTCTAGATATCTGTAGCTGATGCGGGTCTAGTCCAGTCCTTGACTGCCTCTATCTTCTTTGGATCTACCTAAATACCCTCTGCTGATATAACATAACCCAAGAAAGCAACTGATCCCAACCAAAACTCGCACTTCGAAAACTTAGCATACAACTAACTATCTCTCAAGGTCTGAAGAACAACTCTCAGATATTGCTCATGCTCCTCCTGGCTGCGGGAATAAATCAAAATATCATCAATGAAGACTATCACGAATGAATCCAAGTAAGGCTTGAACACTCAGTTCATCAAATCCATAAAAGCTGCTGGGGCATTTGTCAACCCAAATGACATCACCAAGAACTCATAGTGCCCTTACCGAGTGCGAAAAGCTATCATAGGGACATCGGATGCCCTAATCCTCAACTGTTGGTAGCCAGATCTCAAATCAATCTTCGAAAATGCCTTGGCACCCTGAAGCTGATCAAACAAATCATCAATCTACGGCAATGGATATTTATTCTTGATTGTAACCTTGTTCAACTGCGGGTAATCTATACACATTCTCATCGATTCGTCCTTCTTCTTAACAAACAACACTGGCGCACCCCAAGGTGAGACACTAGGTCTAATAAAGCCCTTATCAAGCAAGTCTTGCAACTGCTCCTTCAATTCTTTCAACTCAGGCGGGGCCATACGATACGTCAGAATAGAAATGGGTTGAGTGCCCAGAGCCAAATCAATGCAAAAATCAACATCCCTGTCGGGTGGCATACCGGCAGGTCTGAAGGAAAAACCTCAAGAAACTCACGAACAACAGGCACGAAATCCATAGAAGGAACCTCAGCAATAGAATCACGAACATATGCCAAATAAGCCAAACACCCCTTCTCGACCATACCCCGAGCCTTCATATATGAGATAACACTACAGGTAGAATGAGCAAGATTCCCTCTCCACTCTAAACAAGGCAACCCCGGTAAGTCTAAGATCACAGTCTTGGCATGACAGTCCAAGATAGCGTGGTAAGGTGATAACCAGTCCATCCCCAATATGACATCAAAATCAACCATATCCAAAAGTAACAAATCTACACGAGTCTCAAAACCCCAATCACAACTATACATGAACGATGGACACGATCTACCACAATAGAATCACCCACCGGTGTAGACACATATATAGGAGCACTCAAGAAATCACTAGGCATGAGCAGATATGGTGCAAAATAAGATGACACATAGGAGTATGTAGATCCTGGATCAAATAGAACTGAAGCATCTCTACTATAGACCAGAACAATACCTGTGATAACTGCATCGGAAGCCTCAGCCTCAGGCCTCGCTGGAAGAGCATAACATCGGGGCTGGGCCCCACCACTTTAAACTATATCTTTGGGATGGCCTGCTGCTGGCTGGCCTCCACCTCTAGCGGCCTGACCTCCACCTATTATACCTCTACCTCCACCTCTAGCACCTCTACCTCCACCTCTAGCTGGCTGAGTGGGTTGTGGAACACTCGGTGCCTTAACCATGGCACGGGAACCCTGATTATGAGAGCTGCTCGATGCTCGAAGGCAAACTCTAGCAATATGTCCCATATCGCCACAAGTATAACAAGCCCTCGGCTGCTAAGACTGTTGACCCTGACAACCGGAATGATCACCCCAAAAACTCTAGAGCGGTGGTGCACTGATAGGAGTTGGTGGTGCACTATAGGATTGCTGATCAGAATACTGCATATGAGAACCACAGCCACCTGAAGCACCGTAAGAAACCTGAAGTGCTGACTGAAAAGGCCTAGGAGGATGGCCTCTACCAAAAGAATCCCTGCCTCCAGAAGAGGCACCACTGAATCTGTCTGAATGACGAGGCCTCTTGTCAGACCCCTGACCACCCCCCTGTGATAGAACCATCTCAGCTCTCCTGGCCGCATCCTAAAAGGAAATATCGCTCCCCGTCTTCTTAGCCATCTGATGTCGAATAGGCTGAACGAGTCCCTCAATGAACATCCTCACTCTCTCTCTCTCTCTCTCTCTCTCTCTCTCTCTCTCTTAGTGGGAAGTATAAGAAGAGCATGACGGGCCAAATTAATAAATCTGGTCTTGTACTGAGTAATAGTCATGGAACCCTGATGGAGACGCTCAAACTGCCTCGGATAGTTCTCCCTCTGAGTGATAGGAAGAAACTTCTCCAGAAATAGTTGAGAAAACTGATCCCAAGTCAAAGCTGGTGACCCAGCTGGTCTAGCCAAACAATAATCTCTCCACCAACTCTTGGCGGATCCAGACAAACGAAAAGCAGCAAATTTGACCCCATTGGTCTCCACTATCTCCATGTTCCTAAGAACCTCATGACAACTGTCTAAATAATCCTGGGGATCCTCAGAAGATGCACCGATGTAGGTGGTAGTGAATAGCTTGGTGAACCTATCCAATCTCCACAAGGCATCAGCAGGCATAACTGGTCCCTCTCCGGTCTGTTACACCATACCCGGCTGAACTACCCAAACTGGCTGAGCTGCTGGAGTCTGAAACTGGGGAGCCATCTGTTCCGGAGTGCAAGTAGCAAGAGTTCGGGCTCCTTCTCCAGCCTGAGAGACGGCTGGTGCCACAGGAAGCAAGCCTGCCTGGGCGAAACTCTGGGATGAGCTCTGCCTCTACCTTGAGCCCTACCACGGCCTCGACCTCTGCCCATTGCATGAGCTGCTACTGGGGGCTCAGTCTGCTAGTCAGTTGATGAAGCGGTACGTGTTCTCACCATCTGCGAGAGAACATAGTACAAGTTCAATTAGCATTGGGAAATCAAGTTGCTTGACATGAAAGAATATATGTGAAGTTTTTCCTAACGCTGTAGCCTCTGGGGGATAAATACAGACGTCTCCGTACCAATCCCTCAGACTCTACTAAGCTTGTCCGTGAATTGTGTGACCTAAGTAACCTAGAGCTCTGATACCAATTTGTCTCGACCCGAATTTTTTACCCTCGAGAGTCGTGATGGAGCCTACTAGTGAAAGCTAGGCAAGCCAATCATTTCAACTATTTACCGTTTTCCCCATTTTTAATCCTTTAACAGTTATGAATCAACATTTTATAAACAACGGAATTAAATAAGAGGAAGAACAAATATAACCATTTAAATATTACCAATACAATTCCTTAAACATAGACTACCCAGAACCGTGTCACAATTTTACAGACTGTCTAGGAATACTACAAATAAGGGTCCGAAAGATAAATACAACACTGTCTCTGAAATACATAAAAGAAACAGAATGAGAGGATAGAAGGAGACACCAAGGCCTGCTGACGCCTGTAGGACTACCTCGGGTTTCCAAACGGACTAAAGGAAGCAACCCAAAACTAAGGTCTGTATGCTCCAGTACCAGGATCTGCACAAAAGAGTGCAGAGTGTTGTATCAGCACAACTGACCCCATGCGCTGGTAAGTGCCTAGCCTAACCTCGGCGAAGTCGTAACGAGGCTAGGACCAGACTACCAAATAAATCTGTGCAGTTAAATCATATACAACGGAAAAAAAAGACAAAACTTTACAATTAAAGATAAGAAGGGGGAATCATGATGCGGGGAACAACAAGTAGCAACAGAAACCAACAGTTAATTATAAAGAACACCATACTGAAAGGATAGAAGGAGAATCCAGGCCTGCTGACGCTTGTAGGACTACCTCGGGTCTCCAAATGGACTGAAGGAAGCAACCCAAAACTAAGGTCTGTATGCTCCAATACCAGGATCTACACAAAAGAGTGCAGAGTGTAGTATCAGCACAACCGACCCCATGTGTTGGTAAGTGCCTAGCCTAATCTCGGCGAAGTAGTAACGAGGCTAGGACCAGACTACCAAATAAACTTGTGCAGTTAAATCATATACAACGGAAAATAAAGACAAAACTTTACAATTAAAGATAGGAAGGGGGAATCATGCTGCGGGGAACAACAAGTAGCAACAGAAACCAACAGTTAAATGTAAAGAACATCATAACTTAATTATCAGTAGAAATCATGAAATCAAAGACAAATGCATGGCATCATCCTTCGGGCTTTTACTCTCGTCCTCACCATAAAAATCAATATAATTGGCACGACATCAACTTTCGTGTTTTTACCTCACATAATCATGGCATGGAATGATCCTTCGTGCATTATCACTCATATAAAGGCACAAAATTGTACATCGTGCGGCACAGCATCACCCTTTGTGCATTAACACTCGCTCACCAATATCATACACGTTATCATCCTTCGTGCTTTAACACTCTCTCACAAATATCCTGCACGACATCACCATTCATTCTTTAACACTTTTCCTTACCCATACAACAATCACAAAGCAATAAGGGCAAGGGAAAAATAGTACAACAATCATATCCCGGTAAGGGAAACAATATCAAAAGTAATAACATCACGGCAAGGGAGACAATATCATAATCCTCTTCTCTTTTTCACGTTTACTTCACAACTCAATTCACAACTTGAGTCAATGCTCTATAATGTTCAATTCCAATAATACTTCTACAAATTATTTTACAACTTGAGCCAACACTCTTCAATGTTCAAATACCAATATTACTTCCATAAGCTTTGTTCAACAATTAAAATCATCACATAAGGCATGAACAATACATATCGGAGTCACATTAATCATAGTATAAGTCTCACGGGCATGCTTGAAACTAACGTATAGATACTCGTCACCATGCCTATACGTCGTACTCAACAACTAACACATAGCAAATAGGACGCAACTCCTAATCCCTCAAGCTAAGGTTAGACCAAACACTTACATCGATGCCACAAACACAATTCAAGCCTCAACTATCGCTTTACCTATTGATTCCACCACCAATTCGCTTGTATCTAGCCACAAGTTACTTAACTATGTCAATATGTGCTAAATGAATCAATTTTAATGCATGAAAATATGTTTTCTAAAGTTTTTCCCAAAAAGCCAAAAATCGACCCCGGTCTCACATGGCCAAACCCAAGGTTCGAACCAAAATCTGATTACCCATATTTGATGAGGTGAACATGGTGGAAATTGGAGAAGGTTCCAGCAAAGAGGATGTGCAGCTCGTCGGGCCGAAAGTGAAGCTTAACAATTGGAAGGCTACTCCTCTCCCCACCAGGAAGGAGTTTTGATAGTTTACTTTGTTTTCCTTTCTGTTATATGGGTTATTTCAGGGTAGTAATCCAGATTTTTAATTTTTGCTTGTTTTGATGTTCAAACCCTTCTATCCTTTTATTTTCAATGAAATGCAATCTCCCGTTTTCTGTTATCCCTAATAGTGTTTCATTTTGTTTTTCTTTTGTACAGTTCTTTTTATGCTGGTTGCAGTGACATGACATGCATGAGGAATTTTCAGCCTAGTCTTAAAAGCCAACCTAATTATGAAATAATAATCCAAGAAGTAGAGTATGATGATAAAACAGAATATGATGAAGAAGCAGCATTTAAGGAAATCAGTAAAGAGCTAAAACAATTTGAAGAAAAACCAAAGCCGAATTTGAATGAAACTGAAGCAATCAATTTAGGAGACCAGGATAATGTTAGGGAAACCAAGATAAGTTTGCATCTAGAACCGCAAGTTAAGGAGGAAATAATTGAAACATTGTTTGAGTATAAAGACGTCTTTGCATAGTCATATGACGATATGCCCCCTGAGCACTGATCTGGTAGTTCATAAATTGCCAACTGATCCAGCATTCCCTCCTGTCAAACAAAAGTTTGAAAGTTCAAGACCGACATAAGTGTGAAGATCAAAGAAGAAATCACAAATCAACTTGATGCAAAGGTCATTCGGGTCACTCTATATACCACTTGGTTAGCCAATGTTGTGCCAGTACCAAAGAAGGATGGTAATACCAGGGTATGTGTTGATTACTGTGATCTTAACAAACCGAGCCCAAAGGATGATTTTCCATTGCCGAACATTCACATTCTGATCGATAATTGTGCCAAGCATGAGATTGGGTCTTTTGTGGATTGCTACACAGGAAATCACCAGATCTTGATGGATGAGGAAGATGCAGAAAAGACAGCGTTCATCACGCCATGGGGAACCTATTGCTACCAGGTAATGCAATTTGGTTTGAAGAATGCTGGGGCAACTTACATGAGGGCGATGACTACCATATTCCATGACATGATACATAAGGAGATTGAGGTTTATATAGATGATGTGATCATAAAGTCAAAGAAGCAGTCTGACCATGTCAAGGACTTGAGGAAGTTTTTCCAAAGGCTCCGCATGTACAACCTCAAGCTCAATCCAGCACAATATGCATTTGGTGTTCCGTCTGGGAAACTGCTGGGATTCGTGGTCAGTCGGCGCGGTGTTGAGTTGGATCCATCGAAGATCAAAGACATTCAATAGCTACCATCGCCCAAGAACAAAACAGAGGTGATGAGCCTGCTGGGAAGGCTAAATTACATCAGTAGGTTTATTGCTCAGCTCACGACAACCTGTGAGCTCATCTTTAAGCTTCTGAAGAAGAATGTTGTAGTCAAGTGGATTGGCAAGTGTCAAGAAGCATTTAATAAGATTAAGAGGTACTTGTCAAACCCACATGTGCTGGTCCCACCAGAGCCTGGGAGACCTTTAATTCTCTATTTGATAGTCTTGGATAAATCTTTTGGCTCTGTATTAGGTCAACATGACATCACGGGAAATAATGAGCAAGAAATCTATTATCTCAGTAAGAAGTTCACTCCCTATGAGGTTAAGTACACTTTGCTTGAGAGGACATGTTGCGCCCTGACTTGGGTGGCACAAAAGTTGAAGCATTATCTTTCGTCCTACACTACTTACCTCATTTCTCGCATGGATCCTCTAAAGTATATCTTTCAGAAGCCTATGCCCACAGGAAGACTTGCAAAGTGGCAGATTTTACTCACAGAGTTTGACATCATCTATGTGACTCGGACCGCGATGAAAGCCCAAGCCTTGTCCAACCATTTGGCCGAGAACCCGGTGGATGAAGAATATAAGCCACTGAAAACTTATTTTCCTGATGAAGAAGTGATGTGTGTTGACGGGGTTGATCATTTTGAAAAGCCAGGTTGGAAACTCTTCTTTGATGGAGCTGCTAACATGAAAGGTGTCGGAATAGGAGCTGTACTCATCTTTGAAACGGGGCAACACTACCATGTAAAAGTCCAGCTTCGATTTTATTGCACCAACAACATGGCTGAGTACGAAGCATGCATTCTGGGTTTGAGATTAGCTGTAGACATGAGAGTCCAGGAAATATTGGTTCTGGGAGATTCAGATTTGTTGGTTCACCAGATTCAAGAAGAATGGGAAACTCGGGACTTGAAGCTCATACCATACCGAAAGTGTCTGCATGATCTTTGTCAACGATTCAAGTCATTAGAATTTATACATATTCCCAGGAATCATAATGAGATTGACGATGCCTTGGCTACTCTGGCGTTAATGTTTCATCATCCGGACAAGGCTTATATCGACCCCGTGCATATCTAAGTTCGTGATCAACATGCTTATTGTAATGTGGTTGAAGAGGAAATTGATGGAGAACCTTGGTTCCATGATATCAAGGAATACATCAAGTCGGGGGTATATCAGTACATGCCACAGGTGATCAAAAGAGAACCATCCGACGTCTGGCTAGTGGATTTTTCTTAAGTGGGGGAATCTTGTACAAGAGGACTCCAGATTTAGCACTGCTGAGGTGCATAGATGCTAAAGAAGCTTCAACTATCATGGCCGAAGTGCATTCTGGAGTTTTCGGGCCGCATATGAACGGGTATATGTTGGCAAAGAAGATACTTCGAGTAGGTTATTATTGGCTCACCATGGAACGAGATTGCATCAGCTTTGTTCGCAAATGTCATCAATGTCAGGTTCACGGTGATTTGATTCATTCTCCCCCATCTGAGTTACACACAATGTCAGCACCTTGGCCATTTGTTGATTGGGGAATGGATGTTATTGGACCAATTGAGCCGGCAGCATCGAATGGGCATAGGTTTATTCTGGTGGCCATTGATTACTTTACCAAGTAGGTCGAAGCTGTAAATTTCAAGTCTGTGACCAAGAAGGCAGTGGTGGATTTTGTTCATTCAAACATCATTTGTCGGTTCAAAATTCCCAAGGTGATCATCACAGACAATGCTGCTAACCTCAACAGTCATTTGATGAAAGAGGTATGCCGACAGTTCAAGATTATGCATCGAAACTCCACTTTGTACCTTCCCAGGCGAATGGAGCTGTTGAGGCTGCTAACAAGAACATAAAGAAGATACTTCGTAAGATGGTGCAAGGTTCCAGGCAATGGCATGTAAAGTTGCCTTTTGCCTTACTGGGTTATCGCACTACTGTTCGCACTTCAGTGGGTGCAACTCCTTATTTGCTGGTATATGGAGTTATACCTGCGAAAGTTGAGATTCTATCCCTTCGGATCGTTGCAGAAGTTGAAATTGATGATGATGAGTGGGTCAAAACCCGGCTAGAGCAGTTGAGTTTGATTGATGAGAAAAGATTGACTGCAGTATGTCATGGTCAATTGTATAAGAAGAGAATGGCAAGAGCATACAATAAAAAGGTGCATCCTCGAAAATTCGAAGTGGGCCAGATGGTATTAAAACGCATCCTTCCTCATCAGGTGGAAGCTAAAGGCAAGTTCGCCCCAAACTGGCAGGGGCCATTCATTGTGACAAGCGTGTTGCCCAATGGTGCTTTGTATTTAATAGACATAGAAGGCAAATGTGTAGATATGACTATCAATTCTGATGCAGTTAAGAGGTACTATGTATGAGTTCTTTGATTATTTTCAATCGCATTTTGTACTTGGCATGTTCAAAGTTGAAATGACAAAGGCATTTTGTTCCGCTACCCAAACACGTTTATCCTTTGTTATTCCTTTTGAGCCTTATTTATTTTATTTCATACTCCTCTTTTGGAATCAGGAGTAGCATTAGAAAAGATAAAAAAAGAAAAAAAGATAAAGGAAAAAGAAGAAAGAAAGAAAGAAAAAAAATGAAATGAAATGAATGAATGAAAAAGGAAGAAATAAAAGCAGCAAAAACAAACAACTTTTGTTTGAAATTGTTCGATTTGATTCCTTTAAGGATACGCAGGCAGTCTTACGGTTAGGGGTGTTCATGGTTCGGTTTGGATCGGTTTTTCCCTTAAAAGAAACCAAACCAAGTAAGTCGATTTTTCAAATATTAGAACCAAACCAAACCAATTAAGTTGGTTTTTTCTCGATTCGGTTTATGTCGGTTTCTGTCGGTTTTTCGGTTATTTGTCGGTTTTTTCTTAAATATAAGACATACACTATCAAACACATATTCCGGTGGCCACATTTTCAATGTAACACTATCAAATCAATTGCCTTTTGAGAAATCTATTATTTACCAAGATATATTGATGATAATTGAATCGAATAGTAATGAATAATTTAAGGACTCAATTAAAAATATATTATTTTTAACACGAAATGGATTCTTACACTTAACAAAAGAAAACTACCAATCAAACTAGAATGTAAAGGTAAAGAACTATACTAAAAGTGCAAACTATTAAAATTTACCATTAAACTTTTGAAACTTTATATTAAAATATACATATATATAGGTGTAATAATAAATTTGAAATAGCTACTCCTATAGTCGGTTTGGTTCGGGGTTTTTTCGGGTTTTTTTATTAAAATCAAAACCAAACCAAATTTGATCGGTTTTTAAATTTCAAAACCAAAACCAAACCAAACCAAAAAGTATCGGTTTTTTTGGTCGATTTGGTTTGGTTTTCGGTTTGGTTCGGTTTTTCGGGTTTTTATGAACACCCCTAGTCATCCTACAGGGCGAGGTCCTGATCAAGGCATTGACTTCCTGAAACTACTTGTGCCAAAGTAGGGAGCACACGAGCTGAGGGTCTCGTTGCTGAGAATTTGCCTAGCCAGGCTAAGGCATGATACATGAGCGCTGAGAACCATGAAGTGAGTGGTGCCTCGTGGATTGGGCCTATTCGATCAGGTTGAGATCGAACCTGTGCCGATCATACGGTGACTATGACGGAAATAAGTCAGGATAGTTGGAACTCCCGAAGTATAAAGTGAAGTATTTTTTTTATAAGAAAGAAAAAGAAATGAATTTCTTTTAGAATATTCATAAACTGCTATTATGCAATTATTTTAGAATTTTATTAGAAGCTTTGTATTTTCCATGCATTTAGAATTTTTGCTCGTAATGTCTATTTTATTAAAGTTTCGTCCCTTGTCGTTGAGACTCACTGAGTATAATGGATGGTACTGACGTTCTCTTTTGGGAACCTACGTTGATATGCGGTACAACGTAGGAATCAGTTTGCAGGCGAGCAGGCTATAGGTTAGGACTTCCATCTCTTTCAATGCTATTGGTGAGCTCTGCTTTTGTTCGTGGAGTATTCCTTTAAGTCATCTTTATTTAGTTATTTCTTTGTTTACTTGGAGAACTAGCCAGGCAATCTCATGTCCTAAGCAGTGCGTCAGTTTATCAGTAGAGGCTTTATAGACACAGTCGGTGGGTTAAGATTCAGATGTTTTTTATAATAACTTAGCAGCATTCCAGTGGTTACTATGAATAAACTTTTAGAGTTGGTTTATTTTAGATATTTAAATTAATTAAAAGTATTTGGTTAAAGTATTTCCTTGTTGCATATAAAGTTTGAATTTATAATACATTTGATAAGCGCAGATGGTCTGCTCGGTGAAGTTTAGTGATCGGGTTCCGGTCACGGCTTGTTCAGAAAATAGGTCATGACACTCTCCCCCTGCTCAGCTTACGCACATCCCCCAACCTCCTCAACTCTTATACGCCTACAATACCCAAAGTCCCAACGACACTCAGAGTGTTCTAAGTCGCCTAGCTCAATGTTCCAATCCCCCCTCTTTGTTCAAGAGTTCATGAAAGTAAGTCAGCCATCTACGTCGAATATGTTCCTCTTCGTCCTTGATGCACTTCATTTGGTCCAGGTCATGGGCCTTCCTTTCTCACAACTTGGCTAGCCTGTACAACTTCTTATCCCCCTCCTCTACCTCCGATCTCTTCATATAAGCGTTCAAATGTAGCGGTCTTGGCCGCAGTAACAGATAACTTCGCTTCCTTCTTAGCCATCTTATACCGCTCCCTATTCGTCATCTTGCCTCCTCGTCCACGCTCTCCAGAAGCTTTAAATATTCGGCTTTCTTGGCCTCCACTTTACCTTGAACCTCAGTACTCCACAAACAATGCCCTTTGCGGCCACTACATGAGCCCTTCGAAGCCCCCAATACCTATCTAGCAGTCTCCCTGATGCAATTCACAATCGCAGTCCACATACTACTCGAGCACCCACTTATGATGACACGATAAGTCACTTTGAGTAGTAGCCCTAATTTTTATGATCCGAGACCTCCTATAGCTATATTTGAATTTTTTTGACTTGCGTGCGTGGTCCGTGTCTTTTGCAGAAAGTTTTCACGTAAAAATTTGAATAAAATGTGATTTTTGGCTTTAAAAACAACTTGAGTTGACTATAGTCAACATTAAGGTTAACGACTCCAGATCGGTGTGTTGACGATTCTTGTAGGTTCGTATTGTGACTTAGGACTTGGATTTATGCCCAGAATTTAATTCGGAGGTCCCTAGGCTGATTTCACTTGTTTTGCCGAAAGTTAGCAATTGAGTGTTTGGAAATATCTTATGTTCGACTGTAGGTTTACTTTATGGCGGGTTCAGATTTTGGTTTTGGGACTTAGAATAGATCCGTATTGCTATTTGAAACTTATCTACAAAATTTGGTGCAATTCCGAGTTGGTTTTGTAGGATTCGGGCGCTTGATTGCAATTCTAGAGGTTCTTTAATTTTTCTTTGAAATTTATACGTTTTGATGTTCGACTCGTGGTTTTAGATGTTATTTTCGGGTATTGTTGGAGCGAGCGAGTTCGGACTTAGCTCATTTTACACTATTTCTCAACCCTAAACACTCTAGAGGAGATTTTTCAAGAGTTTCTTCTTTCCAAAATCATTGATAAACAACTTTAGTCCATTTAGTTTCAATTACCCAATACTTTTCATGAGTTTTCAATATCAAATTTAGGATTTTCACGGTAAAATTTAGGGATTTAGGTAGAAATTGGAGATTTTTTAAAATTAAGATTTAGACCTCAATTGAGGTCGGAAACAAATCATATAACCGGGCTCGGGGTGAAAGGGTAATCGGGTTTTGGTCTGAATCTCGAGTTTTGACCAAGAGGACCCGGGGTAGACTTTTATTGACTTCCAATTTATTTAATAATCGATTTGTTTTCACCCGTGGGTAGTTTCTAAGCTTATTTTGAATTATTTGAACTATATTTGGCTAGACTGACCGATTTGAAGCCTAATTCTAATGAAAAGGCCATGGTTGAGTGTTGATTTGATCGCGCAAAGAGGTTAGTGTAGTGTCTAACCTTGACTGAGGGAATTAGTACTTGTTGGACTATTTGCTATATGAATTATGTGGGAAAACGGCGTATATGCGAGGTGACAAATGTATACGCGCCGTCATGGGATCTAAGCATGCGGGATTGGGCTAATTACTTCCATGTCTTCTCTTATTCTATGTTATCTCTTGTTACATGCTTTTATTACTACATGTCATTGTTATTCATGTCTTACCTCTTATTGTTTGTTAATTATTACCTATTGCGATTTGTACATTTCTCACCCAATATCTGTTTTCCGCTACATGCTTTTAATTGTATAAATTGTATATTTTCGTTATCTCATGTTATACTTGCTTTTACCGTTCTTATATTACTTGAAGTACTTTATTGTGTTATTCCGTTATGTGAGACATCTATCTATTTTGGTATTATTTTTTTGCCAAGGTTTAAGACTTCGAAGTATCAATGGTTATTCTCCATTTGTTTTGGTAGTTTCTTATGTTCCACATGTTTCATCCTCTTTTGTTTTGACATTTTGTAAACAATGGTGTGGAGTTGTTTATGTTAATAATTTGATATTGCGGAATCAGATTGTGCGATGAACGGTATTGAAATAATATGTAGAAATAAGGATGCAATATGATATGAACAAATGATGATATGCTGGGATCGGGTTGCGCATCACAACAGATTTAATGTGTTGTAAGTTGTTTGTGGCTGTAGAGTTTGTTCTTGATATTGTGATATGAGATTTGGGATTTTGTTCTTTCGTGTTCCTTTTGATAGTTGAACTACGGGTCCGGTTATTTGACTTTACTATTTATATTTGTATTCTTGTTTTTGTTATTATTGTTTCACAGAGGTTTATTGTGAGTGTCTTGTCATAGACTCGTCACTACATCATCAGGTTAGACTCGGCACTTACAGAGACAGGGGTCGATTGTACTCATGCTATATTTCTGCACTTCTAGTGCAGATATCGAAGTTGGTCCCAGCAGCGTGTAGAGAAAATCCTGCCCAGGCCGGCTATCAGCATGAGACTTAAGGTAGAGCTGATGCGTTTGCAGTCTCTGTAGTCCCCTTCTATTCTATCTTTATTCTTTACCTTATTTCAAACAGTTGCATTTTATTCAGACTTTATTTGTAGTACTCTAGATGCCCATGTATTCGTGACTCCAGATTCCTCGGATATATTCAGTTTACACTACATGTTATTGATTATGTCTATTTCATATCATCATAGATTATTATTATTATTAATGTTTTGATTTAAATTGATAAAACTGGTTAAGTAATTAGCGAACGTTGGCTTTCCTAGTAAGTAAAGTGTTAGGCGCCATCACGGCCCCTAGGTTGGGATTTCGATCGTTACACCACTACTCCTCTATGCTCCCATAGCCATTTTTGGCCCAATTGAAGTTTGTTTTGAATATTGACAAAGGAACTCAAGCTTGAACTAGGTCCATCCATAGTGTACACAGACACGGGCAGATTCAAGCACAAGGGATGCACGTGAGGGAGATAAGCTTAAGTGGTTTTATCTGATATCTCCTGATCGAAAAGGTTGCATAATTGATAAGGAGAAGGATCCTTACTCGAAGAGAACACTATCCAAGATAAGGGAGGAGTTAGAAGTTGAAGATAACACTAGAAATCTTCCATCAAGGAAGAGTATAGCATTCATTTCCTATTCAACTAACTCTATAAATTGCAGGATGTTCTCACTCAGGCACGCACAAAAGCTGAAGTTAAACGTGAGTTGAGAGCAAAATACCAAGACATTTTGCAAGCAATCTTGTGTGATTCAAGTGTGCGAACCTGAAGCTACATGGACCAGATAGAAGAACCAGTTCCTATTGTCTGTCTTTTATTCTACTTTCATTGTAGTAGGTGGTTTTCAAATTGTACTTTTCAGCTTTATCTAAAGGCAATTGTATTAGGTACTCTGAGTATTCAAGTTAGAGTTAACTTGAAGTTGTCACAACAGTTAGAGGCTGGTTGCCACAACGGGATTAGAGGTAACTATTAGGTTTACAAAGAGTTTTTGTAAATGATTTTTTGGCTTAGTGGTTTAGTGAAGTGTTGGGGAAAATCCTATTGAGTAGTAGGTCGTGGTTTTTTCACCTTTTGAGCCGGGTGTTTTCCACGTAAAAATACTTCTGTTCTTTACATTCTGCATTTTTTAATTCCGCAATTGTAGTTTAAGGAACACACAGAAGAACCAAGTCCTTCCATAATCTGTGCACGTGAAAATTGGACACCACACAAATCACCCCCCCCCCCTCTTGTGTGGCATTGAAGTATAAAACATCAATTGGTATCAGAGCAGGTTATCCTTGAAGAGGCTTACACCTTAGGATAAGATCAACATGAGTGCACCACCTGAAAACTGGGAAGGACAATCCACTACTAGGCCACCACTCTTTAATGGCCAGTACTACTCTTGGTGGAAAAGCAGGATGAGAGATCACATTATAGGTGAGGACTACGAGCTATGGGACATAGTCACCGATGGTCCATTGGCTACCCTGAAGAAAAATGCTGAAAGAGTAGACGTGCGGAAGACAAGAGCTGATTGCACTGCTGAAGACTTGAGAAAGTGGGAGAAGAATGCAAAAGCCAAGAAATGGCTTGTTTTTGGACTAGGTCCAGATGAGTACAGCAGAATCCAAGGAAATACCACTGCTAAGCAAATATGGGACATACCACAAGTGGCTCATGAAGGAACACCTCAGGTGAAGAGATCCATAGGAACTCTATTGTACTCTCAATATGAGAGTTTTTCTATGAAGGAAGGAGAAACCATTCAAGAGATGTACGCAAGGTTCACTACACTAACAAAGGAACTGAAATCTCTTGGAAGGATTATTCCTGAAGAAGAAAGGGTCGAAAAAATATTGACTAGAGTCTTGCCTATCACTTAGGAGAGCTAAATCATGCCATCCAAGAATCAAAGAGTATTGCCACTCTCCCTCTAGATGAATTGATTGGAAATCTTATTGCATATGAACTTAGGAGACAGACCATGAAGATGGATGTACCTATGAAAGAAAGAAGTTTGGCTCTCAGAATCACTGAAGGTTATGAACTGGAAGATGATGAAATAGCCATGATTACCAAAGATTCAAGAAGTACCTAACAAGAGGAAAGAGTTCTTCAAGAAGTGGTAGCTACAATAAATCAAAAGCTTCTGAGAAACAAACAAATGATAGCTGCTACAAGTGTGAAAAAACAGATCACCACATCAAGAATTGTCCTATGTGAGAAATTGAGTGGAAGAAGGAAAGAGCTGAACGAAGGAACAGGAAGAAGGAACAGGTTCAACCTAAGAAAAGCAACAGCAAAGGATCAAACAAAGGCTATGGTCGCTGCTTGAGGAGATAGCTCAAACGAAGCTCACATGATGATGATGATGATGAACGAGCACTTATAGCTATTGGAGAATCTGATGAAGAAGTTCAGGTAAGTATTTCTCATCTCAAAGACAAGATTAAATTTTTGTCTAAGGAAAGGTTATATGAGTTGCTACTAGAGCTAATTGATGAATCCGAGGATGTAAACGATGAAAAAGAACAGTTTTCAAAAGAGTGTGTAGTTTTAAAAGCTAAGTGCAATAACCTGGAACTTAGGACTAGTGAAACTGAAAGTAAAAATGTTGTGTTGAAGAACCAGGTTCATGAACTTGACATTACTATCCTAGAGCTTAGATTTAAAAATCTAAAATTGAAATTAGGATCAGGTAAAAAGACAGCTAATTACACACAACTCACTTTAGAAGAAAATGTAGGAAAAATGAAAGATGAGTTGTACAAAAGAGATGAGCAGATAAGAATTCTAAAGGAGGATCTGAGTAAGGTCAAGCATGAGATAGACAGAACTTGTAAATGGAACAGGTCCTCCGATGCACTTTCATGGCAACAAGAACGCCATAGTATCAACAAAAGAGGACCTGGCTTTGGGAACACTACACCCAAGTGGGATCCCAAAAGCAAGTACCTCACACTTCCTGAGAACAGAATTTGCAGACACTATGGTAAAACTGGTCACTATAAATGTAAATGCACTGCAAAAGAAAAGGCAAGTCAAAAGAAAAAAGAATTGGTTCAAGGGAAAAATAGGTTATCAAGCTGGGATAAAAAGAGTTTGATTCATCCTTTTGCCTATAGAAAGGGACCCAAACTAGTTTGGGTTCCTAAGACTAACCTGTGATTTCCTTTTGCAGGTCCAATTGAAGGGGAGCAGCCAAATATGGTACATGGATAGCGGCTGCTCAAAGCATATGACAGGAAGCAAGAACGAGTTCCTTTCACTTGAGGACCTTAAAGGAGGTAATGTCTCCATTGGAAATGGGAAGAAAGGTGAGATCATTGGGGTTGGCAAGGTAGATAAGACTGACTCTCACTCTATTGAGAATGTCTACCTGATTGATGGACTAAAGTACAGTTTAATAAGTGTATCACAATTGTGTGATAGAGGTAACATGGTTGCATTCACCTCTACAAAATGCTTTGTGATTAACCTTATCACTGATAAGATAGTTTTGCAGGGAAAAAGAGTGAACAATATATATATTATGGATCTGTCCACACTCTCAGATAATGAACTCACTTGTTTAAGTGTACGGGATAATGATCCCCTCCTTTGACACAAAAGACTTGGACATGCCAGTCTAATTAACTCAACAAACTAGTCTCCAAGGACTTGGTGATAGGACTGCCTAACATTAAGTTCAAGGAAGACAATGTTTGTGAGGCTTGTGCAAGGAGCAGGTAAGATCCTCTTTCAAAAGAAAGAAAATGGTAAGTACCACTAGAACGATGGAACTGGTCCATATGGATCTTTGTGGACCAATGAGAACCTTGAGCAGAGGTGGTAAGAGATATGTTATAGTGCTTGTTGATGATCACTCTAGGTTTACTTGGACACTGTTTCTAACATCTATAGATGAAGCATTTGACATGTTCACTTCTTTTGTTAGAAAAACTCAAAAACAACTAGGTAATCAACTTACATCAATTAGGTCTGATCATGGTACTAATTTGAAAATGCTAAATTTGCTGAATTTTGTGATGAGCATGGCATAGATCATAATTTTTCTGCTCCTAGGACTCCACAACAAAATTGTGTAGTTGAAAGAAAGAATAGGATATTGGAAGAAATGGCTAGGACTATGCTTCTTTCTAGTAAATTGCCCCATAGTTTCTGGGCAGAAGCTGTGAAAACTGCATGATACATCATAAATAGGTGCATGACTAGACCTCTTGTTGAGAAGACTCCCTATGAGTTACTTAAAGGGAGAAATCCAAATATATCTCATCTTAGGGCATTTGGATGCAAGTGCTTTGTGCACAACAATGGTAAAGACTCCCTAGGTAAGTTTGATCCCAAAAGTGATGAGGGAGTATTCTTAGGATATTCTTCACATAGTAAAACTTATAAGATCTATAACAAAAGAACTATGTGTGTAAGAAGAAAGTGTACATGTGGTTTTTGATGAAACTAACATTCTTTCTGAGAGGCAGGAACATGGAGATGAAGCAATTGGGTTGGTAAGAAATTCAAATGAAACCACAGCCCAAACTGAAGCTGCACCAGAGGAAGGAACAGGTGATGGAACAGGTTCTTCTACCCAGGGCAACTTGACATGGGGAACTGAACAAAGAGGAACTGATCCTCAAACCTCGAGGGAACCTGTCCTCAGCAACAAAACAATGAAGGAACATCTAGGGGAAACCAGCTAGATGGTTGTGAAACCTTACAAATACCAAAGTTTCATCCCATTGACAACATAATTACTGATCCAACCTCTGGAATAAAAACCAGACTTCTTTGAATAATCTTTATGCTTTTGATGCTTTTCTATCTCTTATTGAACCTAAAAATGTTGTTGAGCCTTTACAGGATGTAGACTGGGTGAATGCAATGCAAGATGAACTCAACCAATTTGAGAGAAGTCAAGTTGGCATCTAGTTCCAAGACCCAAGGACAGATCAATAATATGCACAAAATGGGTCTTCAGAAACAAACTTGATGAAGATGGAATAGTTATAAGAACAAGGCAAGATTGGTGGTTCAAGGATATAGTCAAGAGGAGGGCATAGACTATGATGAGATATTTGCTCCTATTGCAAGATTGGAGGCAATTAGACTCCTTATGATTTTGTTGCTTACATGGAATTCACTTGGATGTCAAGAGTGCCTTCCTCGATGGCTATCTAAGTAGAGATCTTCACAAAAGTGTCGTCAAGAGTGCTACTGACAAGCAAATAGCTGACATCTTCACAAAAGCTCTAAGTAGAGATCTCTTTGAAAGGAACATGTTAGAATTAGGGATGATTAAGATCACCTAAAAGGAACCTGTTCTATTTCAAAACATTGGTTAGAAAATTGTGAATTTTGGTAAATAATTAGATTAGTTTTTTCTAAGTCTCATACTTTCATTAGTATACTCTTGTGACATATGCTAAAAAGACTCATTAATCTCTAATGATATTATCTCTATTTTCTTGGAAAATTCAGACTTACGCAAGAGATTTCTCAGTGAAGAACCTATTTCATCAAGATTACTTGGTACGTATTATCCACTCTGCATAATTTGAAATAATTATATTTGCATCATGATTAAGAGAAGAGTCCTATTTAATCCTAAATCCTTTTGAACTTATCCGTTATGAAATGAACTAGTTTCGTTCAAAAAGGGAGTTCAAACCTCATTAAGTGCCTAGATTCTAGGGCCTCTCCAGCGTCTTTTCAAAACAGAAATTCAGTTTGATTAGACTTCTGAAATTTCGTCATTACCTAATTAGACACTCCTCTTTAAATTGATTAGGCTTAGTGTCCTCTTCACTTCAAATTTTCAAGCCGTCAAAATACTCTCCACCTTCTCTCCTCTTCCAAACATACTCAAGCTTATTTTCTTTCATACCCAAGCACAGAAATGGCTAACCCTTCTAAAAATCTCTCATCACCACCCAAGGAAATAACACCCACACCTACACCATCCATCACACCTTTAACCACACCTCATTCAAAGAAAGGAAGATTTAAGATGATTGCTCGCAAGACTGTGGCTGGGAGTGAATTATCCAAGAAATTGGATGAACAACTGAAAGCAAGCCAGGCCCAGGAACCCCAGATATCGGAAGAATTATTCAAGTCTGCTACTGAGTGGGAAGAAACCGGTTCTTCTAAAACAGAACAGTTAACTTCTGGCCTAAATATTACTACTGAACCATCTCTGAGGTCACTAAAAATTTGGAGAATAGATTCTTCTGGTGGGAACTGTGGCTAGGGTTGAGTCTACTGAATCTGGGAAAATAGGTGGTAAAGACAAAAGGAGAAAAGAAAAGGAGAGTAAGGGTGTTCAAGGTGTTATGAGGTATGGGAAAAGGAGTGGCTGAAGGTTCACCCACTCCTGCTAGTCTGACTGAAGAAACATGAGCAATTGTAGTTTGGAGTGAGGAATCTAATGGAGAAGAATAAAAAGAAAAGGGGGGGGGGGGAGGGGAGTGGGTCTAGAGAAGCTGCTGAGGGGTTGGTTCAATTAGGGAAAGGTGATCAAGAACCTGTTCCATCAGACCAAGAAACTCTTGCAGACCTACTGAAGAAAGTGACTGACAGTTACAATCCCAAAAGGAAAAAGAGTTCCGGAGTCAAAATTCCTGGCACTGCTAGGGACAACAAGAAGAGGAAGGCTGCCTCTTCTATCCCTATAGAGACTCCTTCCACAAGAGGAAGAGCTACAAGGTGTCAGAAGAAGCAGAGTGAGGCTGAACAGGAAAAGGCCTTAGAAGAAAGTAAGAGAAAAGCTGATGCTAAGGGAAAGAAGAAGGTGGTTGAGCCTGCTGAGGTCGTTGAAATTGATGAGATGGACTTGGTCCTTCGGGGTGAAGATGAGACAGAACAAATGGAGCATGTGGCTCCAAACGCTAAGGAAGTCAAGACTTCCACAAAGAAGTTGCTGAGCCATCTACTTTGGCTAAAAGAACCAGGTCCGCATCGAAATCAAGAAAAGTGAAAATTGTGGAAGAAGAAGAATGGAGTGGAGAGGAAGAAGAAGAAGATCCTGATGCTGAAAAGGACAAGATAGTTAAGTATGGGAAGAGAACCATTTTGAAAGGTAGACTCCTCAGGGACTTGGAGGAGGAATGAATGTTAATGCTGCTGGAGAAGTTATAGTTGCAAGGTTCGAAGGACATGGTCCTTCAGATGGATGGAAGGCTAGCCAGAACTAAGATTGTTGAGTTCATGGAAAACTATGTGATCAAAGATGGTAGGGTCACCAGTATGGTCAAGGGGGTGACAGTGAATTTTGATGATAAAAAACTAGGAGAGTTCTTAGGTGTACCTGCCGAAGGGTACAATGATTATAAGAAAGTCAAATGGTGTAACGACCCGGCCGGTTGTTTTGAGAATTTAAGCTTCGTTCAGCGGCGTAAGGTCTGGAACAACTTCACATTATGTGTATCGACTTGCATGCATGGTTGAAATCAGTTAACGGATGATTCGGAGTCGAATTGGAAGAAGGATTCTAGTTTTGGAAGCTTGAACGGTGAGAATTTGATCGGAATTGGACTTTTGAGTAAACGGCCCCGGAATAAATTTTTGATGATTCCAACAGCTTCGTATGGTGATTTTGGACTTAGGCACGCATCCGGATTCAGATTTGGAGGTCCGTAGGGTAAATCATTTCGGCGAAAGTTGGAAAAGTTGAAGTTTGGAAATTGGAGAAGTTTGACCCATAGTTGACTTTTGTGATGACGGGGTCGGAATGCGATTATGACAGTTGGAACAGCTCCGTTATGTCATTTTGGACTTGTCTGCAAAATTTGGCATCATTCCGGATTGATTTGATAGGTTTCGGCACGAGTTTAGAAATTTGAAGATTTGAAAGTTCATAAGTTCGATTTATGGTGTGATTCGTTGTTTCGGCGTTGTTTAATGTTTTTTCGTAACCTCGAGAGAGTCCGTTTTAGGTTATGTGACTTTTTCATGTGCTTAGACGGGGTCCCGGGGGCCTCGGGTGTGTACCGGGTGGGCCACGGGTCATTTTTTCCCATTTTTGGAATTGCTGTTTTCTGCTTGTGGTATCCTCCTTCTCGATCGCGAAGAACCTTTCGCGTTCGCGATGCATTGTTGCTGACCACCTCGAAATCCTTCTTCGCGTTCGCGAAGCACTGCATTTTCCTTCTTCGTGTTCGCGTCCCTTCCTACGCGTTCGCATGGTTCCTGCCCTTCTTCTCCGCATTCGCGAGCTCAACATCGCGTTCGCGATGAGCAACCTGGGCAGCCTTAACATTTCTTCTTCGCGAACGCGGTCCTTCCTTCGCATTCGCGATGTACAAATGCCTGGGCGGACAGAATATATTCCAAAATGGAGGGTTTCACCATTTTTATCATATTTTGACTTGTAGACCTCGGTTTTGAGCAATTCTTGGTGGGTTCTTCAGATAATTCGAATGGGCAAGTGTTCTTCACTGAGACTTAAATATATTACATGAATTAGTCTTTTTTTATCATTTAAATTGTGTTTTTAGTTAGGGAAAATGTTGGTTTTTGAAGAAAATTTTCAAAATGAAATTTCATGATTTGAGGGACCAAATGGTATCGGAACTTGATAAATTTTGTATGGTTGAACTCGTATGGGAATGGGCACTCGATTTTTGTAAAATTAGTTGGGTTCCGAGGTGAGGGCTCGGGGGTCGACTTTTGGACCAATTTTTGGAATTTATTAAAGATTGAGACTTTATGATCCGGAATAGTTTCTTATGTGTTTTATTTGTGCTTTGAAGTTAATTTGGTTAGATTTGAGCCGCCCGGAGATCTTTCACCCGAGAAGTGCATTTTAAAGTATCGGTGTGTCGTCTTTGAGGTAAGTATCTTGCCTAACCTTGTGTGGGGGACTTCCCCTTAGTATTTGAGTCTTCTATGTTGATTGTAGTTCGTGTACACGAGGTGACGAGCGCGTGATTGGACTTATTTGTGGAAAAATTGTCCTTTTAGGGTTCTTAGGTCTTTATATTCACTGTGTAGGAATGTGTTCTTGACAAGGCTGAGTTTCCAATTTATTTGTTTCACCTCTACATGCTTAATTGGAATTAATTGCTTCATTATTCACTCTTATTGCCTAATTGGCTCCTAATTGATTTAACCGAAGAATTTTCGCCTCTCCTATTGTCATGCTATCTTTTCATAGTTGTTTATCTTAGTTGAGAATTATTATTGCCCCTCCTGAAATTGTTTAGTCTTAAGTGAGGCTAAGATCATCTGCCCCTAATTGAATTATCGAATATCCTCGAAATTGTCCAATCTTAAAAGAAGTTAGATAACATATGTCCTTGTTGACTTGCCCTTATTTGGGAGTATTTGACTCGTGTTGATTTCCTTGTTATTGACTTATATATTGTGGGATCGTCGCTATATATTAGTTTCCCCATTGTTGAACTGTTCCCTTTATTCCAGCATTCTTTTCTGTGTCCTTGTGAGCTGGTTCTGCCGTTTCCTTGCAATTTACAGTCCTTAAGTTGATGTTCTTGTCTTACCTTGTATTATTGTCATTTTTTGTTGTTTTATGTATTGTGGTGATGTACGAGCTTTCTGTTGTGTTGTGACTGTTGTTTCTTTTGGTTGCGCTGTATGTTTACTTTGGGACTACGGATCGGTGTTCCGGGAGATCCCCCTGCATATTTACTTTTGGGACTAAGGGACTGCACCTGGGAGATCCCCCTGCATATTTACTTTTGGGACTACGGAACTGCACCCGGGAGATCCCCAGCACATGTATTGAGGATACCAAGAGATCTCCGGGATACCAAGAGATCCCCAGCACATATATTGAGGATACCAAGAGATCCTCGGGATACCAAGAGATCCCTAGTACATATATTGAGATACAAAGAGATCCTTGGGATACCAAGAGATCCCCAGCACATATATTGAGGATACCAAGAGATCCTCGGGATACCAAGAGATCCCCAGCACATATATTGAGGATACCAAGAGATCCTCGGGATACCAAGAGATCCCTAGTACATATATTGAGGATACCAAGAGATCCTCGGGATACCAAGATATCCCTAGCACACATATTTACATTTGGGACTACGGGATGATATCCTGGGAGATCCCCTGTTAAAGTCATTGTGTTCTGAGCTGATGTTTTCATTGATCCTATCCCTGTGTAAACATTATAGGTGATGTCCGTTCTATTCCTTGTACTTATTAGTTGGTATGAACTATGTTAGGACACTTGCACAAGCATACACATGGTTAATCACCCTTATTGGATAGGAGACTCCTTGAGATTTCTAAGTATAGACGTACACCCTTGTTATCTGCCTTCCATGTGAGAATGACTCTTTTGGGGCACGTGAGTTGTCAGTATAATCAGGAGGCGTGATGAGGGCACAGGATGCCAAGTGTTAGGGTCCAGGTATTGAGACCCGTTTTGTATGATTTTAAGATGAGGTGTCACAGTGTGACTGATATGCGAAGGTTATCTATCTGAAAAGATTATATTCGAAAAGCCTTCATTTTGAAAGAACTCTTTTTAAAAAGAACACTTATTCGAATGAAGTATATTTCGAAACATTTTCTCTTTTATCACTTGAAGGGTTTGACTATTTGATTGATACTTGCTAGTTAAGACTTAAGGTGAAAACTATCGGAGTTGTTGAGTTATGACTTGTCTTTACTGTATTTGTGATTTCGGAATTGGGTTGTATTCTCGCTTACCTTTCCGTGTTTTTCCTTACGGTGTTTTCCCTGACTACTTGCTGTTTTCCTTCTTTATATTAATTACTGTATTGTTAGCTGTATCGCGTAGTTTCTATATAAATATCATGTTCTCTATATTATACCAGTAGGTGTCTTGACTGTTCCTCGTCACTACTCCACCGAGGTTAGTCTTGATACTTACTCGGCACCACTGTGGTGTGCTCATACTACATTTCTGCACATTTTTTTGTGCAGATCCAGTTATTATTCGTTAGTACCTGTGCAGAATTCTTGCTGAGGAGACTCAAGGTAGTCCTGCTGCTACGTTCGCATGCTTCAGAGTCACCTTCCTATTTTATATTCACACAGTTGTACTTATTTCTATACGGTTGTGTTTAGAAGTTGTAGTGAAACTCTGTAGAGCTTATGACTTGTACTACCGGGTTTTGGGGAAGTTGTTCATTGTATAAAGGATTCCTCTCAGAAGAATTCTAGTTGTTATTAGTTATTGTTTTTATTTCGCATTTTAGTAGTCTTACCTAGTCCTTAAGACTAGGTGCCATCAAGAAACCCAACGGAGGGAAAATTGGGTCGTGACAGGTTGGTATCAGAGCTCTAGGTTCATAGGTTCTACGAGTCATAAGCGAGTTTTGTAGAGTCTTGCGGATCGGTACGGAGACATCTGTACTTATCTTCGAGAGGCTACGGAACTATTAGGACAATCTAACTTCCTTCATTCTTATCGTGCGAGCTTATTGATCTTGTAGTTTGAACTTTTATCCTCCCATTCTCTCACCGATAGTGAGGACGCGAACTGCGGTTATCGATGATGCTGCTTCCCGAGAAGGTATCGCTAGAGGCATAGGCCGACGAGGAGTACATGCTGCAGCTAGACCACACTCAGAGCAGCGAGTTTCCGTTGGTCAGGTTCCAAGCGTCATGGTGACATAATTTATGGTTCCAGTTCAGCCCATGGTCAGGGCAGCAGCATCCGAGGGAGAGAAACTTAGAATTTGCAAGGTTCAAGAAAGAGTGACCCTCCTACATTCAGCTGTTTGGCTTAAGAGAGCACAATGGGTTTCATAGAGGAGTGCCATCGCATTATCAGCACTATGGGTATTGTGGAGACAAGTGGGGCTGCTTTTACTACGTTCTAGCTTGACGGAGCGGATTATCAGTGGTGGCGGACGTATGAGTTGGGTAGCCGGCCGATGCAGCTTCACTTACATGGGTTCAGTTTCTAGAGATGCTATGAGAGAGTTTGTACCTTAGCCATGTCGAGATGCATGGCGCGCGGAGTTGAGCCGATATGCCAGGGCACTATGTCAGTATCATAGAACGCCATCAGATTCAGTGATTGGCTAGGCATGCGCCTGCCTTGGTTGCTACAGTTAGAGAGCGAGCCCGTAGATTCATTGAGGGGCTTAGCCATGATATTTGGTTCAGCATGGCTCGAGAGTTGGAGTCAGGTGTTTCGTTCTAGCAGGAGGTAGGGATCGCTCGCCGGATTGAGGGCATGCGGGACCGAGAGAGAGAGTACAGAGAGGCGAGGAGGCCTCATAGGCCGGAGAGATTTGCTGGTCCTTATTTGGAGGCAGGGTGCGACATAGTGGAGGTTTAGTGGGTCAGCCAGTTCAGTTTGCGCTTCAAGCTTCACACGGTGATATTCATGGGTCTCAGAGTACCCATACCGCACAGTTCCCACAGCCACGTCAGTAGAGGGGTTGCTTGAGTGTGGAGATACTAGCCATATGGTGAGAGATTTCCCCATATTTCGGGCAGATATGTCACAGCAAGGTATTTAGGTGAGTAGAGGGTGCCCAAGAGGGGGAGGCCCGGCCCGTTGTTGTGTTTCATATAGTAGGCTTAAGGCCATTACGACATATGATGTCATTCAGGTATGATTTTTATTTGTAATAGAGGAGCACCATCCGTAGTTCATTACAGTTCTGCTTATCGGGGTGAGTTCCCCTGTTTGTTGCTACACTTATGGGTGTGTTTCATGATTTGCACTCGGTTTATGTGATTACCCTGTTGGGAGGTTCTATGAGTGATAGTCGTGCCTATCGTCTGTTTCTAGTCCTTGTTGAGAGTTATGAGACTAGTGGTAAATTCTTGTTGTCCTTTTCGGTAGGCTTGATGTGATTTATGAGTATTTTTGGCTACGAGCCGTGATTTTATGCTCCACTGGTGTGAGAGCTAGTACTTGTTGTAAATTGTGACGGAATTGATCTACTGAGAGTTTCCAGCTGATTTGATGTGTACCCTACTTGAGACTTAGAGTTGAGGGCAGGACCCTCGTTGTTTCATGTGATTTGATGTGTTGAGACCGGGCTGTGTACCGCGGTGGGAGTTATATCAGTATGAGATCCTTGTGATTCTTTTATATGTTTTAATTCCTTCTTGTTAGATTGCTTTGTAAATTAGTTTTGATAGAAAAGTTTGTGCTTGACGGACTTGTTTGATAGTTACTTTATGTGTTTCCCTTTCCATATTCAGTAATTTTCGTTCTGTGCTTCTTGAGTTTTAGCTTGTGGGGTGTGTGCCCATTGGTATTAGTTGTGAATTGGTGATTCGGGTGTTAGTTGTATGATTTCCGTGGTTATTGTATCATGGTCAGTGTTGTGGAGGTTTGAAATGGGTTCCTATCGAGTATGAGGCTTATGGCCGAGGCAGGATTTGATTTCGGGCAAGTATCGTGATAAGGAATGTTAGTATAGGCCTATGTGCGGTGTGTATGTTGTGTGGTTGTACTCTGTGGGTGTAGGCATAAGTGGTTGCAGCTAGTTGAAACTGATACCGGATATGGATTTAGAATCGGATCTCTTGGAAATGAATGGGAGATGGGGATTTAGGCTCTAAGGCTTATTGGTATTGCTAGAAAGGCTAAATTTCAGTCGAGACGGTGTTGTCAGATTTATGAGGAGTGGGGTGACGTGGGATCACCCGCGGGTATATGCTGGAAGTGTGCATTCAATTATTTGAGAACTTCGAGGCGAATCTTGGCACGTTCGAGGACGAACGTTGGTTTTAAGAGGGGGAGGATGTAACGACCTTGGCCGGTTGTGTTGAGAATTTAAGCTCCGTTCAGCGGCGTAAGGTCTGGAACAACTTTACATTATGTGTATCGACTTGCGTGCATGGTTGAATTCAGTTAACGGATGATTCAGAGTCGAATTGGAAGAAGGATTCTAGTTTTGGAAGCTTGAGCGGTGAGAATTTGATCGGAATTGGACCTTTGAGTAAACGGCCCCGGAATGAATTTTTGATGATTCCAACAGCTTCGTATGGTGATTGTGGACTTAGGCGTGCGTCCGGATTCAGATTTTGGCGGTCCGTAGGGTAAATTGAGGCATTTCGGCAAAAGTTGGAAAAGTTGAAGTTTGGAAATTGGAGAAGTTTGACCCATAGTTTACTTTTGCGATGTCGGGGTTGGAATGCGATTCTGAGAGTTAGAACAGCTCTGTTATGTCATTTTGGACTTGTCTGCAAAATTTGGCATCATTCCGGATTGATTTGATAGGTTTCGGCACGAGTTTAGAAATTTGAAGATTTGAAAGTTCATAAGTTCGATTTATGGTTTGATTCGTTATTTCGGCGTTATTTAATGTTTTTTGTAACCTCGAGAGAGTCCGTGTTAGGTTATGTGACTTGTTCATGTGTTTAGACGGGGTCCCGGGGGCTTCGGGTGTGTTCCGGGTGGGCCACGGGTCATTTTTTCCCATTTTTGGAACTGCTGTTTTCTGCTTTTGGAACAGCCTTTCGCGTTCGCGAACAGCCTTTCGCGTTCGCGATGCCTTGTTGCTGACCACCTCGAAATCCTTCTTCGCGTTCGCGCCCAATACTTCGTGTTCGCGAAGCACTGCATTTTCCTTCTTCGCGTTCGCGTCCCTCCCTACGCATTCGCGTAGGTTCCTGCCCTTCTTCACCGCGTTCGCGAGCTCATCATCGCGTTCGCAATGAGCAACCTGGGAAGCCTTAACATTTCTTCTTCGCGAACGCGGTCCTTCCTTCGCATTCGCGATGCACAAATGCCTGGGCGGACAGAATATATTCCAAAATGGAGGGTTTCACCATTTTTATCAATTTTGACTTTTAGACCTCGATTTTGAGCAATTCTTGGTGGGTTCTTCAGATAATTCGAATGGGTAAGTGTTCTTCACTGAGACGTAAATATATTACATGAATTAGTCTTTGTTTTATCATTTAAATTGGGTTTTTAGTTAGGAAAAATGTTGGTTTTTGAAGAAAATTTTCAAAATGATTTTTCATGATTTGAGAGACCAAATGGTATCGGAACTTGATAAATTTTGTATGGTTGAACTCGTATGGGAATGGGCATTCGATTTTTGTAAAATTAGTTGGGTTCCGAGGTGAGGGCTCGGGTGTCGACTTTTGGACCGATTTTTTGATTTTATTAAAGATTGAGACTTTATGATCCGGAATAGTTTCTTATGTGTTTTATTTGTGCTTTGAAGTTAATTTGGTTAGATTTGAGCCTCCCGGAGATCTTTCACCCGAGAAGTGCATTTTAGAGTATCGGTGTGTCGTCTTTGAGATAAGTATCTTGCCTAACCTTGTGTGGGGGACTTCCCCCTTAGGATTTGAGTCTTCTATGTTGATTGTAGTTCGTGTACGCGAGGTAACGAGTGCGTGCTCGGACTTATTTGTGGAAAAATTGGCCCTTTTGGGTTCTTAGTTCTTTATATTCAGTGTGTAGGAATGTGTTCTTGACATGACTGAGTTTCCTATTTATTTGTTTCACCTCTACATGCTTAATTGGAATTAATTGTTTCATGATTGACTCTTATTGCCTAATTGGCTCCTAATTGAGTTAACCGAAGAATTTTCGCCTCTCCTATTGTCATGCTATCTTTTCATAGTTGCTTATCTTAGTTGAGAATTATTATTGCCCCTCCTGAAATTGTTTAGTCTTAAGTGAGGCTAAGATCATCTGCCCCTAATTGAATTATCGAATATCCTCGAAATTGTCCAATCTTAAAAGAAGTTAGATAACATATGTCCTTGTTGACTTGCCCTTATTTGGGAGTATTTGACTCGTGTTGATTTCCTTGTTATTGACTTGTATATTGTGGGATCGTCGCTATATATTGTTGATACCCAATTTTTCTCTATGTATTTTCATACTAAAAAATACTTTCAATATAGCATGTGTATGCATATATAAGCATGCTCACGAGTTTTGGTACTCTTCCCAAATTCTAAGATTTTTAAAATTAATTTAGTTTCTATTTTAACGATGCAAAAATTGCTCCCAGGATTATCATTTTTGGGAACAATTTATTTATATTCTCATATTTACACCAAAGTATAATTAAGGTGATTTTCTTGTATATTTTTTATAAATTTATTTGATAGTTTGTTAAGCTAAGTGGCATGAAATTGCAATTATAGCCTATTTTACGGTTAATAAGCATTTTACGATTATAAAATTATTTTCAGTATTTTTAGATTAATGATTATACATTATTAATTAGTTCAGTGTTTTTAATTTGTTTTAAAATCAGTTTAATTATTTTATAAAAAAAATTAAAAGGGGAGAAATTGGTTATTTAATATATAGCCATTTCCAATTGCAATTGTAGTCTCAATTGACCACAATTCCACCCCAATATTAAACGACCCAATTTTGATTTTGACCCGACCCCTTAGCCCTATTTCTTAAACCCGTCCGGTTCTCTTTAAATCCTGGCCGTTGATTGTTTGATCAACGGCTGTAACTCGTTCTTTCCTATTTTTAATCCCCTAACCCCTCTAACCCTAATTCATTTGCACAAAGACGCCGCCTCTAAACTCCCTTCATCTCCCAAAAACCTCTCTAACCCTCCGAACCCCTAACCCTATTCCACCGATCTCCGTCCCACCTCCACCGGAATCCATGGCACCCCTGGCCATGGATGGCCTGTGCTCCCTCTCCCTCACCCTCAGCTTGAGTTACTCGAAAGTTTGGAGGCCTGAATTCCACGGTTTCCTTTAGATCTGTCTCAGATCTGCAAGATCTATGGCCTCTACGGCCATTTTCCTGCATGTTCAAGGCAATATGAGTCTCTTCGACTTAGGATCCGACTTTCCTTAAGACCTTCTCATTCTAGGGTTTTCTCTGCCATTTTTAAGTCTTCTAAGGTTCTATACTCATTCATTTCTTTTAGATCTGTGACATGCTTGGTCCTTGCTTGACGTTTTAAGGGTTTTCCCCAAATTTTCTTTCTCAAAACCGTTCAGATCCAATTTTTAGGGTTTCTTGGAAAAGCTTCTTTAAAATGTTTTCTGACTCTTTTGCTCTCTCTTATGTGTGTTTATACTCGCTTGTTTATTTCTTATTATGCTCAAGTTTGTTTTCTTATTTCGATTTTGCAAGATCTTTTTGTTGTTCCTTGTTCACATGTTAACTAGGTTGTTTGTCCTTTACTCTTTGCTATGTGTTCGTGCTCTTTGATTCTGTTTCACTTTACTGAGTTTTGTTGGTATTCCTGCTAAGTATTACTCTCACCTGCTTTGTTTAAACTTCTGAGATCTGTTTCGAATTCCAAGATTTTCTCAAGCATGCCTTTGAATCAATGTGTTTGCTATCGCGTATGTTTGCCTCTCTCAATGATTTCTCACCTCTGATTCTATTTGAAACCCTAAAATTTGGGGGTTTCTCTTTGGGTAGATGGCACTAGGGTTTCACTTTGGAACCCTAGGTTTCCAGACTCACGGTGAGCCTGTAATCGAACTCAAATCCTACTTGTCTGTGGTTCTGAAACTTTCATTGTTAGACTCTTCTTTTGTTTGAACTGTATGCTTTTTATATGAGAAAAAAATTTCCTTCCAAAAGATTTCACCAAGGATTGATTTTGAAATCCCTTTAATCATGCTAGTAATTCATCATTGATTTATTTCGATTGAATCCCTTTTACCCTACTGGCTGTTTATTTTGATCCTTTTGTGTAAAAATCCTAGGCTTGTGATGTTTTCCTTAAAATACTTGGCCTTGTGTATTTCTTCTGTGATTCTGTACCAACGTTTGAATTATTTCCATATCTATATGACTCTTTCCTTAATTACTTAAGGTTCTCTGTGATTACAATTGGATCCGGGACCCTTTTGATTGATTTTCAAACTGATACCTTATTTTCACTTTATAAAGACACTACTATTCCATCTTTCCTTAATTACCAACCATGTATTTGACCCTATTTTTGCACTACATGGTTTCCTTACCTTAATCAAGCCTTAGTAAACTGATTTTTTCTCCTTATTTTATCTCAATTAGCCGTTTGACCTAGACCCCCTAATTAAAGGAGTCTAGTTGTCTTAATTGATACTAATTGATTGATTTCAATGTTTGTGCACTCTTTGCCTATGTACTGCTTGTTTTCAAAAACTATATAAAGACTTGTCTTCCCTCTTTACAAACATGGAGATTCACATAACCAAAAACACTTCTAATTACATACTTTCTTGCAATACTGTTTGAATTCAACACTTTGCTTTGCTTGAGATCTTTTGGAACTGCTTTGTTTGCAACTTGGCTCTCCCAAGGCTACTGTTTTCTTACTTGTTTTCCTTTGAAACTGGTATGTCTTTTATTTAAATATTCTGCTTCACCCCCTATGTGTTTACTTTACAGCTTCAGGATTTTTGTTTACTTTATTGCTCACATGCTGTAATTTGTGCTTCATATCTCTTTTCTTTGCTTTTGTTTCTGGCATGGATCCTCCACCCCTATTCCCTTAATTGTGCTGAGTTAAGCTCTTGGCCTGACAGTATCCTAATTACTGTCCAGGCCTTGGCTTGATCCACAATGGATCCTAACTCTCAATGTTTGGCTAGCAGGCTGGTCAGGGGTGTGCCAGCATCCCAATTGCTGGGCATGACCACCAGCCTGTCGTGTCTCTCCCTGATTCCCTTCCCCCTGTGCACTTACACTTACTCTTAGATTCTAAGTTCTGCCCCTCTCTTATGAGCCTTGCTTTGGGACCCTAAGTTCCCTCTGAACTTGGATATCTGAGAGCAGGCCTTTCCCCACTGCACTATGCTCTTGATTCTGAAATGCTTTTGGGGTGTAATCACTGCCCGGAGTCCCTTTAAGATTCTTGGGAACTTTGACACACTCCAAATATGAGAAAGTCTTTTGGAAATCTGATCCTAGAAGTTGATTTATCTCATATTGTTGGACTTTGAGTCTGAATTAGGCTGATTAGATGTAGCTGTAACCGTTGATGTAATTTTTACTTTCTTTTTTATTCATTCGGTCTGTAATAACTTTGTAATAACTATTGGGGATGGATAGTGAAAAGGGATGGGGGAATGAATGCATGTAAAGGGTAGAAAGCATGCCTATAGGATCTTTTATAATTCTACATCTTCTGCGCTTAGAAAGCATGCCTATAGAATCTTCCATAATTTCTGCATTTCTGCATGTAGAAAACCTGTCTATAGGTCATTCAAAATTTCTACACTTCTGCATTTAGAAAACATGCCTATAAGTTTTTCTACGCTTCTGCACTTCTGCGTTTCCGCATTTTAGAGATCATGCCAATAGGTTCTGCATATAAAATCATGCCTTAAGTTTTTCTGCATGTACACACCATTAGGCAAACAATCTTAGGCTTAATAATAACCAATTCATTCTAGATATCAGGTCTATAGGACTCTTGCATTTATACAACTATTTTTTTTAAAACCAATGACGCATAGAGATCATGCCTATAGGAGCAAATTAACTGAATCAGTTTGCTTTTTGAATCTAGAATCAGTCATAAGTCTGCAGATCTTTGTTGATAAAACCAGCAAACCTCCTCCTTAAAATCAGTATACTCCTACATTGTTAAATATCCTGCCTATAAGTTTCACCTAGGCAAACCAGTAGGTAATTGATTAACTATATCAGTTCTGATAACTACATCTAGTCAAGGCTAATTCGGACTCCTCATTTGAGAAATATGTGATGAATCAGCCTATCCTACGCCTTAATTTAATTAAAGACCTAACCAGTATCTGAAGTCATGCTATGTATTTGCATTTAAGTGAGGAGGCCTGTCTGAGCCCTAATTGTTGTTTGTCTCCCCCTATTTGACTATATGTTTTGATTGTCGCCTAGATTTTTATCCTTTCTTGAACTTCTGAAAAGCCCCAACTCCCTTCCCTTTAGGACTAGTAGTTCCAATGCCTCCGGAACTGATAGGATCGGGACGATTAATAGCATGCAATAAGTAACGATACCATTCCGTGCTTCAATACCTTAACGGGGTGGGAAGGGTAGACATGGAGATGATGATCACGCGATAACACCATGCCTGCGATTGACTACCCGTGTTGTGTGGATGATCCATGTATTTTACAAACCTAGTACCCCTCTTCCTTTATGTAATTATTTTAGATTGACAATTTTCAGCTCTTTAAAATTCTGCATTTTGTTTCAATCATTAAAATTTCCCGTTTAATTTTTGCACTGTCCTCTTCTTCTAAATAAAATTATCTGCTCACCCGCTTCTGTATCTGATTGTTTATATTCATTATTTGGTCCTTTTTTTGCACTTAGACATTCTTTCAAATAACTAGGAAATCATCTATTCAAATTTCAGCATGCTTAGTAACCATTATACATATCTACTCGAGGTCCTTATGTGAAATTGTCTTGTATGCTTACTTGCTTTAAAGTCACAATTGTAGCATGGCCGGGAACCACACTAGTGGATCTTGAGGGGTGCCTAACACCTTCCCCTCGAGATAATTTCTAGCCCTTACCCAAACTCTGGTTTTCCAACTCAAACCCTTCTTAGTGTCCTAATGCACTTAACCATTAGGTGGCGACTCTTCAAACTCCAAAACCCAATTCCCAAAAGGAAAATTTGTTGTCCGCCCAAATGTCATAAACCCGATTTCTCCTTCTAAAAGGGAAAGGGGGGCATCGACAGCATGGCGACTCTACTGGGATATCATTCTTTAGGCTTTTACCATTTCATGTTATTTATGACTTTATTGCTTCTTTATTGCTTTTATTTAATGACTTTATTTCTCTTCTACTTCGAAACTGACTTGGCTCTTTGTTTTCTTTTCTTTAATGCTTTTACTGCTTTCCTTCAATAATGTTGTAATTACGAGCAATTATTGTAATCATTACTTTATGAACGTGCAAATACGTGACAACTTGTTTCATTCTTGTAATTGCATCTTCAACATCATATTCCACTCGTGCCAAACAAATACCATAGCAATGCTTATAATGAGTGGTTGCGCCCTTCCGATATTATCACCCCCTAAATTTGGCAAAGGCGTATTTGCGGTAAAACCAGTCGATCAGCGGTGCAGTCGACGGTTCCGTGCCTTTCCCTCTTGAATTATCCGCTCAAGGGTACCGGTCTAATAACCCATGGAAACCTTATTCTGTTTAAACTGTGCATGCATCACTGTCAAACCTAGCCGAGTCAGTTATGTTGTCCACATAATGACTCTTTAAGATAGCCTTGTCCAAAGTCCATTAGGGTTTCCTTGGAACCCAAACGGACA
>NW_017671868.1:223862-238880 GCF_001879085.1 Nicotiana attenuata
ACACCTTTGCTCGAGGAAATAGGAGGGTTAGCTGGTATCCTTGGGAGATCCGGGTTTGCTTATGCCAGAAAATCGCAAGGACAGGGGTTTCTTCAAGATGATGGGACTAAAGAAAAACCCAGACTTGACCTGTTTGAAGGACTCCCACATTCCTTTCGACTATCTGTACGAGAGGTACGGCCATAGCTAGTGCTACCGCACTTACCCAGATGAATTTTCCCTCACCTCATTGGGGCATATCCACAGAAGGGTCTTCGTCTTCATGTTCTGCTTTTTGGGGATGATAGTATTTCCTATAAAGAAGGCTAGGATCCATACTAGACTAGCCATGGTCACCAAGACTCTAATGGAAGGGATTGGCGGGCAGCCTTTTAGCATAGTACCTATGATTGTTGCTGAGATATACCGAGCCCTGGAAAATTGTCAACGAGGGGCCAATCACTTTGAGGGTTGTAACTTAATACTCCAACTTTGGCTCATGGAGCACCTCCAAAAGGGTGAATATCGGCAAGAGATTTTGCGCAGAGACTGGGATGATCATATCGCCTTCCATCAGTCAAGGCGAATGAACTATATGCCTAACATGTTTGCTCAACCAGAAGATGCTAAAGGGTGGGTAGAGTTGTTTGAAAATCTGAAGGAAGACAAAGTGCAGTGGATGTTCGAATGGTTCCCTACTGAAGAGTTCATCGTCCGATCTTGGACGCACCATTTCTTATACTCATTGGTCTGAGAGGATCTTATCCCTATGTCCTTCTCCGAGTCATGAGACAGGCGGGAAGAAAGCAGGTCATACCAAAGGTCGACAAGATGAGTCACTTCAGGGCCGACTTCCAAGACGACGATAGTCCATACAAGTGTCAAGCTCAACACATGTGGCACTACAAAATCATCCTGGGAAGGGATTCCATAGAACCAGATAGATACCATGCTGGTTATACTCCATACTATCCAAGTTGGTTGGAGGACGATCATAGTGGGTTAGGACAACCCGGGTCCATTCGAGGTCACAGGGTCATCGACGAAAAGGCTGAAGTACAGGTTAAGTACAATCAATTGCGCAAGAGGATTCCGGAATGCGAAAGTGAGCACCAGGAAATTCAAGAAGCCCATCAAAAGCTGATTGAAGAATGGAAAGATATGGTTGTCAGTGCCAACAAGTGACTAGGGTATCTGGAGCGGGGTTTAGTAGATTTGGAAAAGAAGTTCATCCAGAGGATTGAAAACTGCCAGAATGCTGAAGGAAATGAAGGAGGACACTTGGCTAGAGCCTATTTGCTGCTAGGACTGCATGAGATGGTAAAGCTGTCCGATGGAGCTAAAGATGCCGAGTCTGGGGAAGGTCCTTCTGGGACCAAGTAGTTAGGGGTCTTTTCTTTTGCTTTAAAATGTAATAAGGCCAATGGCCATTAGTGACATTTTACTTTCTGCAATTTTAGTGTCATTTTGGGATTCGTCTTATTTTTATCAATAAAATGAGGCATTTAGCATTATAAGTTCTCCAAATTAACTTGTCGCTAGGCCTACCTCGGGCACAACGAGGCTCCCAAACTAGGCCACGATTTATATTCTTGCACTATGTGTTTAAATATTGCAATGTTTTCTCCTCGTGATCCTCACTAACTTGTTACCTTTTTTTTGTTTTCACTTTTTGTTTTATTCCCCTTCCCCAATGGTTAGTTCGTGCATTCTGGCATCGTCATCTTACTCCACAAGATCCAAGGGCCCTCCACCTCCTCCTCCTCCGAGTCCTATCAGAAACAAGAACAAGGGGAAAATGGAAGATTTGAGCAACAGAAAGGAGAACTCAGTTGAAAGGGTAGAGGTTCCTCAGGGTATTCAGGTTTCCAAGGAAAGTGCCTCCCAGCTTGAACAGAAGATATTGAAGTTTCAGGAAGAACTGGACCAAGTTCGGAACTTGGCAAACTTGTCATTTTCTCTTACTACCCCGGATGTCAACTTTCCCAATGCTCAAAATCCTACACCTCCACAAAACATCCCGAAACCACAAAATCAACCCGCTCCCCATCACCACTGCAACACATGCCACACTTCAAACAACACCCCATTGCTCATCCCTGAACCGCTAAACACCACAAATGATCATCTCCACAACACTCCCATCTATGTGGAAACCATACCACACTATACTCAACCAATTTCAAGCACACCAGAGTCTGATGACAAAGACTCTCTTATCAGGAACCTGGCCGCAGAACTCAAGAAGCTGACTAGCCGAGTCTAGGGTGTTGAAGGAAACAAAGGTATCGAGGGACTGAATTACGAGGACCTTTGTATTCAGCCAGATGTCGAACTACCCGAGGGGTACAAACCTCCCAAGTTCGAGATGTTTGATGGCACAGGGGATCCCAGAGTCCATTTGAGGACATACTGCGACAAGCTGGTCGGAGTCGGAAGAGATGAAAAGATTCGCATGAAACTCTTTATGAGAAGTCTGAAAGGAGATGCTCTATCTTGGTATATTAGCTAAGACCCCAAGAAGTGGACGAATTGGGTAGGTATGGCGTCCTATTTCATGGACAGGTTCAGATTCAATACGGAGAATGTGCCAGATGTATTCTACATCCAGAACTTGAAGAAGTAACCTGTAGAGACATTCCGCAAGTAGGCCACTCGTTGGAGACCAGAGGCTACCAAGATCAGACGGCTTTGGAAGAAGAACAGATGAACAGGTTTTTCGTCCGAGCTCAGGACCCATAATATTTTGAGAGGTTGATGCTGATTGAGGGTCAAAAATTTTCCAACATCATCAAGCTAGGGGAGAGGATCGAGGAAGGCATTAGGAGTGGTATGGTCACCAACTTTGAGGCATTGCAGGCCACCAACAAGGTTCTACAGTCTGGTGGCACGTCCAAGAAAAAGGATGTGAGTGTCATGATGGTTGCACAGAGAACAAAATCCCCAATAAAGTACCAAACCTATCCATTACCCCCACTCACATATCAACCTACTCCAAACTACCAAGCACCCCCGCCCTTTTACCAAGCTCCACCACCTACTTACCAATCATCTCCACCCCCCACATATCAACCTACCTCACCAAGATATTCCCAACCCGCACCCGTCTATCAAGCCTATAATGCTCAGCCCTCTCACTATCAATCATCTCCCACCCGCCAAAACTTCCCTAGACCCCGACCAAACTTTGACCGCAAATCTCCCAAACAATACACCGCCGTCGCCAAACCGATCGACCAGCTGTATGAAAGGCCCAAAGTTGCTGGTTACGTCACCCCTATCCCTGCCATAACTCCGGAAAATCCTTCCCAATGGATCAACCCAAACAAAACCTGTGCATACCATTCCGGCATGAAGGGGCATACCATTGATGAGTGCCGCTCTCTGAAGGATAAAATCCAAGCTTTAATTGACAACAAGATCATCGTGGCAAAGGAGCCTGCTCCTAATGTTCGCAACAACCCTCTGCCTGACCACAAGGGTGGAGGCATTCACATGATCGAGATAGAAGATGATTGGGACCCCAAAGGGTCGATTGGATTGATTGCGGAGGGTGACGATCCAAAGAAACCAACAGTCACTCTTAATCCGATTGTTGTCCAGATCCAGCCTTCTGGGGATGCTGAAGTGAATATGTCCATACCGCTTGAGCTTGAAACATCGTCTTCTACAAAGACGCCAGGACCATTTGAGGTTGAGTTTGGATCCCCGAAAGCACCTGTGCCATTTGAAGTTGCTGTGTTACCTCCCAAAACAAGGGTACCCATTCCTGTAGCAATGTCAGCCATAGCACCATTCCATACGAAGGCCATTCCTTGGGATTACACCGCCAAGGCGAGAAGGAAAGGGAAAACCAAATCTGGAGAAGCAATTGCAGCACAGGGTATGACCAGAACCGGCAGGGTTTATACTCCAGAACATCTAGCTGAGTCCAGTAGGCAAGCCTCCGGACGACCAACCGTCACTAAAACTGGGCCTGATGACCTCTGGAGGAAGATACAAGCAAAGGAGTACTCAGTCATCGATCAGCTGAACAAGACGCCAGCCCAGATCTCCATCTTAGCTCTGCTACAAAGCTCTGACGCACATAAGAATGCCTTATTGAAAGTGCTGAGCAAGGCATATGTGCCCAGCAACATAACTGGAGGAGAAATGGCAAACATGGTAGGGCAAGTATTGGAGAGCCACAAAATCACCTTCCACGAGGATGAGCTGCCACCGGAAGGGCTAAGCCACAACAAGGCATTGCACATCACTGTGCAATGCGAGGATTATTTCATCACCAGAATTCTGGTTGACGGAGGGTCCAGCCTCAATATTTGTCCATTGGTAACTCTCAGAACATTGGGAAAGAGCCTGCATGAGATCAAGGATGGAGCCATCAATGTCAAAGCTTTCGACGGATCCCAAAGATCCACTATTGGGGAAATCAGCTTGTGTCTGCAAATGGGACCAACTTGGTTCGACGTTGACTTTCAAGTGATAGACGTCCCAGCATCTTACAACTTGCTATTGGGACGGCCTTGGATTCATGCCGCTGGAGCTGTGGCATCAACCCTGCACCAGGCAGTGAAGTTCGAGTGGAATCACCAAGAGGTGATTATTCATGGCGACGGTAGTAATCCCATATACAGTCGCCAGACCATCCCAGCAATCGGAGGAAGAAGGAAGATAGGCGGGGAAACCTACCATCATATCGAGCGGGTCAACGCCGTAGACAAGGATAAATGGTGGGATAACAAGATTGAAAGCATATTGAATTGGTGTGGATACGAACCTGGCAAGGGGCTCGGCAAAAACCTCCAGGGAATCGCCAAACCCATCAAGCTGAAGAAACACGGTACCACTTTTGGTTTGGGATATGAGTACACCTGGAAAGAGTTTAGTGAATGGTCGCCACCATGGCACAGTCCTTACTACCCATTGGAGCATCCGATACCTCGCCTGGAGCAGACTTTCCAGCAGACGTCATATATGGGTCAGAAGAAGAGGAAGCGTTGGCGGCAATGAAGAATCTGTTCTTGGAAGACGACAATATGGACTGTTATGTCATTTTCGAGGAGGGAGGGGAGGAAGGCCCTTCCATACAAGCTGTGAGCCGAGGAACGCACCTCAACAATTGGTCCATCAGAACCACCAGGGCCTGGAAAGCTTCGGGGTAGCAAGGCTGAGCAAATCACCATGCATCATTTTTATTTTTCGCTAGTTGACTTTTTCTTTTCCGTATTTTAATTTCAAAATAAGAGCTCCAATGTTCAAAACAATTATGAAATTTATCAAAGCATTTCAGTTTCTTATAAATCTTGCTCTTATTACTTTTTATCATTTACTTTATTCTACACAGCACTACTATTACTTATCTTGATGAACCGACGATTGTGACTTGCAACGAGACAACGCAACAAAAGGATATAGACTCCGAAGAAGATGATATACCAGAAGAGATTGTTAGAGAAGTTGAGATTTTGAGAATATGCCTAAGTCTAACTTGGACGAAACTGAGGTTATCAACTTGGGGGATACCGAGAATGTCAAGGAAACGCGCATCAGTGTTCACCTGTCACCGCCAGAAAAGAAAGAGTACACGAAATTTCTAAGGGAATATGAGGACATATTCGCATGGTCGTATGATGATATGACGGTCTCCGTACATCTATTGTAGCTCACAAACTGCCAACCGATCCCACATGCCCACCAGTAAAACAGAAGCTCAGAAAGTTCAAACCTGACATGAGTTTGAAAATCAAGGAAGAAGTCACCAAGCAAGTCAAAGCCAAGGTTCTCAGGGTGGTAGAGTACCCAACATGGTTAGCCAATATTGTGCCAGTACCGAAGAAGGACGGGAAGGTCAGAATCTGTGTCGACTACCAGGATCTCAACCGGGCCAGTCCAAAAGATGACTTCCCCTTGCCGAACATACACATTCTGATTGATAACTGTGCCAAGCACGAGCTGCATTCATTCGTTGATTGTTTTGCTGGGCATCATCAGATATGGATGGACGAAGAAGATGCGGAGAAAATGGCTTTCATTACGTCATGGGGGATGTATTGTTACAAGATGATGCCGTTAGGATTAAAGAATGCTGGGGCCACCTACATGAGGGCCATGACTACTATTTTCCATGACATGATACACAAAGAGATCGAGGTGTATGTAGATGATGTCATCATCAAATCCAAGAAAGCCACTGACCACATGGAAGATCTGAGAAAGTTCTTCAACAGATTAAGAAGGTACAATCTGAAGCTAAATCCCGCCAAATGTGCATTCGGGGTTCCCGCCGGAAAACTGCTTGGGTTCATCGTAAGTCGATGAGGAATAGAACTGGATCCGTCAAAGGTTAAGGCCATTCGAGAATTGCCACCATCAAAGCACAAGAAAGAGGTTATGAGTTTCTTGGGAAGACTCAACTACATCAGTCGTTTCATAGCTCAGTCCACTGTCATTTGTGAGCCAATCTTTAAGATGTTGAAGAAGGACGCCATCACCAAATGGACTGATGATTGTCAGAAAGCCTTCGACAGAATCAAGGAATACCTGTCAACGTCGCCAGTTCTGGCTCCGCCCGAACCAGGTAGAACGCTGTTGCTCTACCTTGCAGTATTGGATGGGGCATTCGGTTGTGTTTTGGGACAACATGACGAAACGGGGAGAAAAGAGCAAGCCATCTACTATCTCAGCAAGAAGTTCACCCCGTACGAGGCCCGGTATTCTCTATTAGAGCGCACCTGTTGTGCTCTGACTTGGGTAGCCCAAAAGTTGAGGCATTATTTCTGTGCCTATACCACTTATCTCATATCGAGAATGGATCCGCTGAAGTACATCTTCCAGAAGCCCATGCCCACGGGCAAGCTAGCCAAGTGGCAAATCCTGCTGAGTGAATTCGACATTGTTTACGTGACTCAGAAGGAAATTAAAGGACAAGCACTGACAGATCATCTTGCCGAAAATCCCGTGGACGGAGAATACGAGCCTCTAAAGACGTATTTTCCTGACGAAGAAGTCTCTTTCATAGGAGAAGATATCGCAGAATCCTATGATGGCTGGAGAATGTTTTTCGACGGAGCGACAAACTTCAAAGAAGTTGGCATAGGAGTAGTTCTAGTATCAGAAACAGGTCAGCATTATCCGGTGTCTGCCAAGCTCAGGTTCCCGTGCACCAACAACATGGCCGAATACGAAGCCTGCATCTTAGGGCTCAAGCTGGCCATTGATATGAACATTCAGGAGTTGCTAGTGATCAGGGATTCAGATTTGCTCATACATCAGGTCCGAGGAGAATGGGCAACCAAGAACTCCAAGATACTCCCTTATCTGCATCATGTACAGGAGTTGAGGAAGAGGTTCACAAAGACAGAATTTCAGCATGTCCCTAGAGTCCAGAATGAGTTTGCCGACGCATTGGCTACTCTATCATCTATGATTAAACATCCAGATAAGAACTTCATAGATCCTATTCCAATAAAGATTCATGACCAACCAGCTTATTGTGCTCATGTCGAGGAAGAAGCAGACGGAAGACCATGGTTCCACGATATCAAGGAATATTTGGCAATAGGAGAATATCCAGAACTTGCAAACGCTACTCAAAAGCGCACACTGCGAAGGTTATCCAATCACTTCTTTCACAGCGGAGGAATCCTGTATAGGAGGACTCCTGATTTGGGATTACTAAGGTGTGTCGAAGCAAAGGAAGCATCCAGGTTGTTAGAAGAGGTTCATGCAGTGACCTGTGGTCCACATATGAATGGTTTTGTCTTAGAAAAGAAGATACTCCGGGCAGGATATTTTGGATGACTATGGAAACGGACTGCATCCAGTATGTCCGAAAATGCCATCGCTGTCAGATACATGCAGACATGATAAAAGTGCCTCCAAACGAGCTTACTGCAACAAGCTCTCCATGGTCGTTCGCCGCTTGGGGAATGGATATTATCGGACCTATCGAGCCTGCCGCATCAAACGGGCACATGTTCATTCTAGTGGCAATTGATTATTTCACCAAATAGGTTGAAGCAGCATCATATAAGGCAGTGACCAACAAAGTTGTGGCAGACTTTGTCCGTGACCGCATCGTTTGCCGGTTCGGCATCCCAGAGTCAATCATTACTGATAATGGTTCCAATCTTAACAGTGACCTGATGAGAGAAATGTGTGAAACATTCAAGATTAAACACAAGAATTCTACAGCCTACAGACCTCAGATGAATGGAGCTGTAGAAGCAGCCAATAAGAACGTTAAGAAGATACTAAGGAAGATGATAGAGAAACACAAGCGGTGGCACGAAAAGCTATCGTTTGCTCTATTGGGATACCGTACCACAGTTCGCACATCAACCGGAGCAACTCCATATATGTTGGTTTATGGTACAGAGGCAGTCATTCCCGCCGAGGTGGAGATTCCCTCCTTGAGGATCATACAGGAAGCAGAACTTGACGACGCAGAATGGGTAAAAAGCCGCTACGAACAACTAGCTCTAATAGATAGGAAGAGAATGAATGCAGTTTGCCATGGTCAATTGTATCAGAACAGGATGTCCAGAGCCTTCAACAAGAGAGTCAAGCCGAAATAATTCACGCCAAGGCAGTTGGTGTTGAAGAAAATTTTCCCGCATCAGGATGAAGCTAAGGGGAAGTTCTCTCCTAACTGGCAGGGCCCGTACATGGTTCACCGGGTTCTAATAGGAGGAGCCCTCATACTTGCAGAAATGGATGGAGAAGTCTGGCCAAAGCCAATTAATTCAGATGCAGTCAAGCGTTACTATGTGTAATATTTATGCTTTCCTATATGATGTAAGTTGAACTACGTCTGACCTGATTCCCGTTTAAGAGGGGATACGTAGGCAGCCTTATGGGCTCGGTCACAATTCAATAAAATTTTCATTTCCCCCGATATTGGAAATTGGGGTAGAATTTTGAGGAGGACCCTCAAAATTCCGAAGTTGATTCTCAGCCCTTCATCGCACACTGCCGTCAGAGGCACCAACCCAGTAAACTGGGGCAGAATTTTGAGGAGGGCCCTCAAGATTCCGGAGCAAAAGAGGTTGCAATGTCTTGAACCGCGTCGCAGTCGTCAGTTCATCTAAAAGAAAATCATTTTAAATTATGTATTTACATCATATTTTTACTAAATCATGCATGGCTACTATCAAAATCGCTCAGTTCCACAACGCTACTCCTATGATACATACCGTGTCATCAGATCAGAGCCGAACATGACAAGCAAAGTCGGCGCGGACACGAACTAACCTTTCCCCTTACAAAACTCACGATTTTTCTTTGGATGCAGGCACCCAAGTCGCAAAATCATATATTATACACTCGTACTGTTCAGGAATACAACTCTCAGAACTGTCACCTCTGTTCACAGTTGCTATCCGCATACAATATCCCCAGCAGCCACAATACCGCAATCGGCTATCAGCTATCAGCTAAGAATCGTTATTACTATTCGTCTTTCATCTCTTGTATAAGGCTACCATTCTTCCTTCCGAGGTTAAGCTCTACCTCCATCTGCATTTCTTGCATGGCATAAGGCTACCATTCTGCCTTCCGAGACTAAGCACTGTCTCCATCTGCATTCTCGCCTTGCATATGGCTACTATTTTGCCTTCCGAGACTAAGCACTGTCTCCATCTGCATTCTTGCATTGCATAAGGCTACTATTCTGCCTTCCGAGACTAAGCATTGTCTCCATCTGCATTATTGCATTGCATAAGGCTACCATTCTGCCTTCCAAGACTATGTCCTATCTCCATCTGCATCGGCTGAAAGATCGCCACCTTCATCTACATCTTGCATGGCTGAAAGATCGCCACCTTTATTTAAATCATGCATCGACCGAAATATCACCACTTTTATTTACATCTGCTGGCTGAAATATCGCCACCTTTATTTAAATCCTGCATGGCTGAAATATCACCACCTTTATTTAAATCCTGCATCGGCTGAAATATCGCCACCTTTATTTAAATCCCGCATCGGCTGAAATATCGCCAACTTTATTTAAATTCCACATCGGCTGAAATATCGCCACTTTTCTCTCTTGCCTTGGCTGAAATATCGCCGCCTTTATTTAAATCTTGCATCAGCTGAAATATCGCCGTCTTTCATTTACGTCTCGCATCGGCTGAAAGATCGCCACCTTCTGCATTTTCATGGGCTGAAACATCGCCAAATTGGCCAAAGGCATCATTGTTCGGAGGCACCATTTTCATAGCCCGAGAACGCCATGCCATAGCCTGAGGACCCCACTTTTATCTTTCGCATATCATTATTCAAAGGCATCATGGTTCGGAGGGATCATCCTCATGGCCCGAGAACATCATTTCATAGCCTGCAAATCCTTCATTATACGCTTCATGGCCCAGGAGGTCATGGCCGAAGGACGTCATCCTAATCGTCCGAAGACAGCATTCATGGTCCAATGGGAACTTGCATCACGTTTAAATTTATGCACAATACATGTTGGTATTATTCATTTGCAGGTACCCCGGCTATCAACAGCCGCCTCAGCAAGAGCGATCCCGCTCCAGTTCCCGCAGTCTATCAGGCTTCAACCACCTTTCTCAATCTAAACATCGCGTCCGTTCTTTTCAAAAATCTCCATCGACATATTCCACCAATGGATCCTGAACTACATATAGCCTGATTCCTGTAAGACCAGGGATATGTAGGCAGCTCAGGAATTGGAGCTCGGTCAAAACTTTCCAAATTGTTTCTTTCGGTCAAAAATTGGCCATCATATCTTTACCCGACAACTCTTTCATCCTACTCGGGTAAAGAGGGGCAGCTGTTGATACCCAATTTTTCCCTATGTATTTTCATACTCAAAAATACTTTAAAAATAGCATGTGTATGCATATATAAGCATGCCCACGTGTTTTGGTACTCTTCCCAAATTTTTAGATTTTTTAAAATTAATTTATTGTCTATTTTAACGATGCAAAATCCAATAATTAGTCCCAAATTATTATTTTGGTGAATAATTTATTTCCATCCTCATATTTACACCAAAGTATAATTAAGGTGATTTTGTGCATATTTTTTATAAATTTATTTGATAGTTTTTTAAGGTAAACGGCATAAAATTGCAATTATAGCCTACGTTACGATTAATAGCGTTTTACGATTATAAAATTATTCCCAGTATTTTTAGATTAATTTTTATATATTTTTAACTAGTTCAGTGCTTTTAATTTGTTTTTTTAATCATTTACTATTTATAAAAAATTAAAAGGGGAGAAATTGGCTATTTAACGCATAGCCCATTATCATTTCAATTTTAGCCCAAAAATAAACTCCAATTCCACCTAAATTGAACGACCCAATTTCATTTTTTAACCCGACCCCTTGACCCAATTTAAACCCGTCCGGTTTTCTTTAAATCCTGGCCGTTGATCATTTTGATCAACGGCCATAATTCATTCTTTCCTTTTTTAGTCTCCTAACCCCCTAACCCTAATTTATTTACCCAAAGACAGCCGCCCTCGTCTCCCAAATCCTCTCTAGCCCTCTCCGAAATCCTAACCCTATTCCACCGATCCCCGTCTCATTCCCACCGGAATCCACGGCAATACTGGCCATGGATGGCCTGTGCTCGCTCTCCCTCACCACTAACTTAAGCTATTCGAAGATTGGAGGCCTGACATCCATGGTCTCCTTTAGATCTGTCTTAGATCTACAAGATCCATGGCCTCTCCGGCCATTTTCGGCATGTTCAAAGCAATATGAGTCTCTCCGACTCAGGATCCGACTTTCCTCAAGACCTTCTCATCCTAGGGTCTTCTCTGCCATTCTTAAACCTTCTAAGGTTCTTTACTCGTCTATTTCTTTCAGATCTGTGACGTGTTTGGTATTTTATAGACGATTTTAGGGTTTTTCCCCAAATTTCCTTTTCAAAATTGTTCAAATCCGATTTTTTAGGTTTCTGGAAAAAGCTTCTACATGTTTTCTGACTCTTTTGCTCTCTCCTATGTGTGTTTATGCTCTCTTGTTTATTTCTTATTATGTTCAAGATTGTTCTCTTATTTCTTTCCTGATTTGCAAGATTCTTTACTGTTCTTTGTTCACATGCTAACTTAGGTCATTGCTCCTCACTCTTTGCTATGTATGTTAAGTTCGTGCTTTGATTTTGTTTCACTTCACTAAGTTTCGGTGATATTCCTGCTCAGCATGTTCTTGCCTACCTTTTGTCTTGAAACTCGTAGTTTCTCTTGCTTCTGTTTGTATGTCTGCCTCTCTCAACGACTTTGAATGATTTCTCACCATGATTGTATTTGAAACCCTAAAATTTAGGGGTTTTTCTTTGGGTAGATGGCACTAGGGTTTCACTTAGGAACCCTAGGTTTCCAGACTCAAGGTAAGCTTGTAGTCAAATTCGGAATCCTACTTGCCTGTGATTCTAAAATTTTTCATTGTTAAGCTTTTCTTTTGTTTGAACGGTATGCTTTATATATGAGGAAAAACTTCCCTTTCAAAAGATTTCACCCGGGATTGATCATGCTAGTGATTCAGCATTGATTTCTTTCGATTGAATCTCTTTCACTCTACTGGCTGTTTATTTTGATCCTTTTGTGTAAAAATCCTAGGCTTGTGATGTTTTCCTTAAATACTTGGTCTTGTGTATCTCTTCTGTGATTGTGTACCAACGTTTGAATTATTCTTTCCTTAATTACCAACTATGTACTTGACCCTATTTGTGCACTACATGATTTCCTTACCTTAATCAAGCCTTAGTAAACTGATTTTTTCCTCCTTATTCCATCTCGATTAGCCGTTTGACCTAGACCCCTTAATTAAAGGAGTCTAGTTGTCTTAATTGATACTAATTGATTGGTTTCTATATTTGTGCACTCTTTGCCTGCCTTACTTGTTTTCAAAAAAAACTATATAAGGACCTAGTCACCCTCTTTCTATCATCACTCAATTCTCTCATAATCAGAAACACACGAAAATTCACCACTCACACACTGAACTCACTTTTCGAGCAATACTGTTTTTCTAATCCTGCTTTACTTGAGATCTTTTGGAACTGCTGTTTGCAATTTGGCTTTTTCAAGGCTACTTTTGCTTATTTTCTTTGAAACTAGTATGTCCTTTGTCTAAATATTCTGCTTCACCCCCTATGTGTTTACTTTACAGCTTCTGGCTTCTTGTTTACTTTATTGCTTACATGTTGTAATTTGTGCTTCATATCTCTTTTCTTTGCTTCTGTTTCTGTCATGGATCCCTATCCCTATTCCCTTCTATGTGCTGAGTTAAGGTCTTGGCCTGACAGTATCCTAATTACTGCATAGGCCATGACTTGATCCACAATGAATCCTAACTCTCAATGTTTGGCTAGCAGGTTGGTCAGGGGTGTGCCAGCATCCCAATTGCTGTGCATGACCACCAGCGTGCCATGTCTCTCCCTGATTCCCTTCCCCCTATGCACTTACACTTACTCTTAGATGCTAAGTTCCGCCCCTCTCTTATGAGCCTTGCTTTGGGACACTGAGTTCCCTCTGAACTTGGACATCTGAGAGCTGGCCTTTCCACACCGCACTATGCTCTTGATTCTGAAATGTTATTGGGGTGTAAGCACTGCCCGGAGTCCCTTTGAGACTCTTGGGAACTTTGACACACTCCAAATATGAGAAAGTCTTTTGGAAATCTGATCCTGGAAGTTGGTTTATCTCATATTGATGGACTTTGAGTCTGAATTAGGCTGATTAGATGTAGCTGTAACCGCTGATGTAATTTTTTTTACTTTCTTTTTGATCCATTCGGTCTGTAATAACTTTGTAATAACTATTGGGGATGGATAGTCGAAAGGGATGGGAATGAATACATGTAAAGGGTAGAAAACATGCCTATAGGGTCTTTTATAATTCTGCATTTTTGTGCTTAGAAAGCATGCCTATAGGATCTTTTATAATTTTGCATCTTCTGTGCTTAGAAAGCATGCCTATAGGATCTTCTATAATTTCTGCATTTCTGCATGTAGAAAACCTGCCTATAGGCCATTCACAATTTCTGCACTTCTGCATTTACAAAACATGCCTATAAGTTTTTCTACGCTTCTGCACTTCTGCATTTCCGCATTTTAGAGATCATGCCAATAGGTTCTGCATATAAAATCATGCCTTAAGTTTTTTTGCATGTACACACCATTAGGCAAACAATCTTAGGCTTAATAATAACCAATTCATTCTAGATATCAGGTCTATAGGACTCTTGCATTTATACAATTGTTTTAAAACCAATGACGCTTAGAGATCATGCCTATAGGAGCAAATTAACTGAATCAGTTTGCATTTTGAATCTAGAATCAGTCATAAGTCTGTAGATCTTTGTTGATAAAACCAGCAAACCTCCTCCTTAAAATCAGTATACTCCTACATTGTTAGATATCCTGCCTATAAGTTTCACCTAGGCAAACCGGTAGGTAATTGATTAACTATATCAGTTCTGATAACTACATCTAGTCAAGGCTAATTCGGACTCCTCATCTGAGAAATATGTGATGAATTAGCCTATCCTACGCCTTAATATAATTAATGACCTAACCAGTATCTGAAGTCATGCTATGTATTTGCATTTAAGTGAGGAGGCCTGTCTGAGCCCTAATTGTTGTTTGTCTCCCCCTATTTGACTATATGTTTTGATTGTCGCCTAGATTTTTATCCTTTCTTGAACTTCTGAAAAGCCCCAATTCCCTTCCCTTTAGGACTAGTAGTTCCAATGCCTCCGGAATTGATAGGATCGGGACGGGTAATAGCATGCAATAAGTAACGATACCATTCCGCGCTTTAATACCTTAACGAGGTGGGAAGGGTAGACATGGAGATGATGATCACGCGATAACACCATGCGTACGATTGGCTACCAGTGTTGTGTGGATGATCCATGTATTTTACAAACCTAGGACCCCCTTCCGTTAGGTAATTATTTTAGATTGACAATTTTCAGTTCTTTAAAATTCTGCATTTTGTTTCTGTCATTAAAATTTCCCCTTTAATTTTTGCACTGTCCTCTTCTTCTAAATAAAATTTT
>NW_017671868.1:241682-242461 GCF_001879085.1 Nicotiana attenuata
ACATGCAAAATTTTTGTTTAAGTATTTACCTATTCGAACATTCAATTGCACATAAGTACCATCCTTAAGACTATATCAAGCTAAGCAATATCAATAGTCCAATACAGCTAGAAAATTCAGAAGTCTAGAGCAATGCCGACTACTCACAATATCCAGTTATTTATACTCTACCTAATCTAACCTATGAACATATGCAATACAGAAACAACAAAACAATCAACTCCTATTTCATCTAACAACTAACATGAAACTAGCTTCAATTTATCTAATCTACTACACCCAGGCATTCGTAGTCAATCAAATAACAGTCCAAGCAGTCCTATTACAATCCAATTAATCGAGATACAACAATACAATGCAACAGATGACACTTATAGCCGAATTAAGCTTCCATTTCATTTCACTTTTAAAACTGGGAATCTGCATCACAATGAACGCAGGAAGTGTACCTGGAATCAGAATACCAAAATGAAGAAGAAGTGGCAGTCAGCTGAGGCAGTGATGAGCAGTAGCCCAGATTCAAAACAATTAAATCAATTTCAGCTCCAAAATTGACACAGCAAACCCAGGAATGAACAGCAGCAGATTAAACACCAAAAGCACATGAAATTCAAACACGAATGAACCAAATATGCTCAAACCAACCAGAACTTCCTGGACTCGAACCAACCAAATCCAAAGATATTCAGGCCATTTTTAACTCTTCTATTGACCAGAAACTTTGATCTATAGATGAAAATTTCGACTTAAACTCTAAGAGAACTCCAAATCGAACAGGT
>NW_017671869.1:0-21558 GCF_001879085.1 Nicotiana attenuata
ACAGAGAACGTCAAAGAATCTCGCATCAGTGTTCACCTCTCACCATCAGAAAAAGAAGAATATACGGAATTTTTGAAAGGGTATGAGGACATATTTGCCTGGTCGTATGATGATATGACTGGCCTCAGCACATCCATTGTAACTCATAAACTGCCAACAGACCCGACTTGTCCGCCAGTAAAGCAGAAGCTCAGGAAATTCAAACGCGACATGAGTTTGAAAATCAAAGAAGAGGTCACTAAGCAAGTCAAAGCCAAGGTTCTCAGGGTAGTGGAATATCCGACATGGTTAGCCAACATCGTGCCAGTACCAAAGAAGGACGGGAAGGTCAGAATCTGTGTCGACTACCGGGATCTCAACCGGGCCAGTCCCAAAGACGACTTCCCATTGCCAAACATACACATTCTCATCGACAACTGTGCCAAGCATGAGTTGCAGTCTTTTGTTGATTGTTTCGCCGGGTATCATCAGATATGGATGGATGAGGAGGATGCAGAGAAAACGGCTTTCATCACGCCGTGGGGAATGTATTGCTACAAAATGATGCCATTTGGGTTGAAGAATGTTGGCGCCACCTACATGAGAGCCATGACTACTATCTTTTCACGACATGATGCACAAGGAGATCGAAGTATATGTGGACGACGTCATCGTCAAAATCCAAGAAAGCCGCTGATCATATGGAAGATCTGAGAAAATTCTTCAACAGACTGAGAAGGTACAATCTGAAATTGAATCCCGCCAAATGTGCATTCGGGGTTCCTGTCTGAAAACTTCATCGTAAGCCGTCGAGGAATAGAATTGGACCCATCAAAGATCAAAGCCATCCAAGAATTGCCACCGCCAATGAACAAGAAGGACGTGATGAGTTTCTTGGGAAGACTCAACTATATCAGCCGGTTCATAGCCCAGTCCACAGTCATTTGTGAACCCATTTTTAAATTGCTAAAGAAAGACGTTGCTACTAGATGGACCGACGATTGTCAGAAAGCCTTCGACAGAATTAAGGAATACCTATCAACGCCACCAGTCTTGGTTCCGCCCGAGCTAGGAAGGCCCCTATTGCTTTATCTTGCAGTTTTGGATGAAGCGTTCGGTTGTGTTCTAGGGCAACATGATGAAACGGGAAGAAAGGAGCAGGCCATCTACTATCTCAGTAAGAAGTTTACCCCGTACGAGGCCCGGTATTCCTTATTAGAACGCACTTGTTGTGCTCTAACTTGGGTAGCTCAGAAATTGAGACATTACTTTTGTGCCTACACTACCTATCTCATATCCAGGATGGACCCGTTGAAGTATATCTTTCAGAAACCCATGCCCACTGGCAAGCTCGCCAAGTGGCAAATCTTGCTGAGTGACTTCGACATTGTTTACATGATTCAGAAAGCAGTTAAAGGCCAGGCCATAGCAGATCACCTCGCCGAGAACCCTATCGGCGGAGAATACAAACCCCTGAAAACGTATTTTCCTGATGAAGAAGTGTCCTTTGTAGGAGAAGATATTGCAGAATCCTACGAGGGTTGGAGGTTGTTTTTCAACGGGGCCGCCAATTTTAAAGGAGTTGGCATAGGGGCAGTCCTAGTATCAGAAACCGGCCAGCATTACCCGGTATCCGCCAAACTCAGTTCCCTTGCACAAATAATATGGCCAAATACGAAGCTTGCATCCTGGGACTCAAGATGGCCATTGACATGAACATTCAAGAGCTACTAGTGATCGAGGACTCAGACCTGATCATACATCAAGTCCGAGAAGAATAGGCCACCAAAAACTCTAAGATACTTCCCTATTTTCGCCACATACAGGAGTTAAGGAAAAGATTCACAAAAAACGAATTTCAGCATGTCCCCAGGGTTCAGAATGAGTTCGCTGACGCACTAGCTACCCTATCATCCATGATCCAACATCCAGACACAAATTTCATTGATCCCATCCCAGTAAGGATTTATGATCAACCAGCTTATTGTGCCAACGTTGAGGAAGAAGCGGACGGAAAGCCATGGTTTCACGACATCAAAAGGTACCTAACAACAGGGGAGTATCCAGAACTCGCCAACGCCACTCAGAAGCGCACACTTCGGAGATTATCCAACAACTTCTTTCACAGCGGAGGAATCCTGTACAGGAGGACTCCCGATTTAGGTTTGCTAAGGTGTGTCAAAGCAAAAGAAGTATCCAGACTATTGGATGAAGTGCACGCAGGGACCTGCGGGCCGCACATGAATGGTTTTGTCTTAGCAAAGAAGATACTTCGAGCAGGATATTTTTGGATGACTATGGAAACAGACTGTATCCAGTATGTTCGTAAGTGCCATCACTATCAGATACATGCAGACATGATAAAGGTGCCCCCTAACGAGCTTACTGCAACAAGCTCACCGTGGCCATTCGCCGCCTGGGGAATGGATGTCATTGGACCTATCGAGCCTGCCGCATCAAACGGGCACAGGTTTATCCTGGTGGCAATTGATTATTATACTAAATGGGTTGAAGTAGCGTCATACAAAGCAGTGACTAAGAAAGTTGTGGCAGATTTCGTCCGTGATCGTATTGTTTGTCGATTCGGGATTCCAGAATCAATCATCACTGATAATGGTTCCAATCTCAACATCGACTTAATGAAAGCAATGTGTGAGGCATTCAAGATTAAACACAAGAATTCTACAGCTTACAGACCTCGGATGAATGGAGCCGTAGAAGCAGCCAATAAAAACATCAAAAAGATACTAAGGAAGATGGTCGAAAGTCACAAACAGTGGCATGAGAAGTTATCATTTGCCTTACTAGGATACCGCACCACAGTCCGCACATCGACCGGAGCAACTCCCTACATGCTGGTTTATGGTACAGAGGCGGTCATCCCTACCGAGGTAGAAATTCCCTCCCTGAGGATCATACAAGAAGCAGAGTTGGACGACGCAGAATGGGTAAAAGGTCGCTACGAGCAGCTAGCCCTTATAGATGGGAAAAGAATGAATGCATTTTGCCACGGTCAGTTGTACCAGAACAGAATGTCCAGAGCCTTCAACAAAAGAGTTAAGCCAAGGAAGTTTACACCGGGGCAGCTGGTGTTGAAGAAGATATTCCCACATCAAGATGAAGCCAAGGGGAAATTCTCTCCCAACTGGCAGGGTCCGTACATGGTTCACCGGGTTCTAACTGGAGGAGCCCTTATTCTTGCAGAAATGGATGGAGAAGTCTGGCCAAAGCCAATGAACTCAGATGCAGTGAAACGATATTATGTATAGCCACCTATGATTTCTCTATGATGTAATTTGAACTACGCCTGACCTGATTCCCGTTTAAGAGGGGATACATAGGCAGCCCTATGGGTTCGGTCACAATTTATTAAAAATTTCATTTTCCCCTACTATTGGAACTGGGGCAGAATTTTGAGGAGGGCCCTCAAAATTCCGAAGTCAGTCTTCAGCCACTCATCGCCAGGGATGCCACCGCAGTAAACTGGGGCAGAATTTTGAGGGGGACCCTCAAAATTCTGAAGTTGATGCTTCAGTCATTCAGCGCAGCCGTCAGAAGTGGCAACCTAGTAAACTAGGGCAGAATTTTGAGGAGGACCCTCAAAATTCCGGAGCAAGAAAGGTTGCAATGTTTTGAACCACGTTGCAGTCGTTGGTTCATCTAAACAAAACCGTTTTCTACTTATGCTATATTTACTAAATCATGCATAATTATTGTTCGAATTGCTATTGTTTAGCGATGCTACCCCAACGATGCGCAATGCCGGAAGCCACGGGAAGACGAACTAACCTTCCCCCTTTTTTTTTACAAAACTCACGATTTTTCTTTGGATGCAGACGCTCAGGTCACAAAATCATTAGATATGCACTCATAGTTTTTCAGGAATACAACTTCTCAGAATCATCACCTATTTGCAAGTGCTATCCGCACACGGCATCCCCAGCAGCCAAAACCACACAACCAGTTATCGACCGTCATCTATCAGCTAAGAGATTTTATTACTATTCGCCTGTTATTTTCCCGCATTGCATAAGGCTACCTTTCTGCCTTCCGAGATTAAGCGTTGTCTCCATCTGCATTTCCTGCATTGCATAAGGCTACCTTTCTGCCTTCCGAGACTAAGCGTTGTCTCCATCTGTATTTCTTGCATTGCATAAGGCTACCTTTCTGCCTTCCGAGACTAAGCATTGTCTCCATCTGCATTTCCTGCATTGCATAAGGCTACCTTTCTGCCTTCCGAGACTAAGCGTTGTCTCCATCTGCATTTCTTGCATTGCATTAGGCTACCTTTTTGCCTTCCGAGACTAAGTGTTGTCTCCACCTGCATTTCTTGCATTGCATAAGGCTACCTTTCTGCCTTCCGAGACTAAGCGTTGTCTCCATCTGCATTTCTTGCATTGCATAAGGCTACCTTTATGCCTTCCGAGACTAAGCATTGTCTCCATCCTGCATTCCCTGCATTGCATAAGGCTACCCTTCTGCCTTCCGAGGTTAAGCTCTACCTCCACCTGCATGGCTGAAATACCCCCACTTTATCTTTCTTGCATGGCTGAAATATCGCCACCTCACGTCTTGCAATCGGCTTAAATAACGCCAAACTTTACTTAAATTTCTGTCGGCTGAAATATCGCCATTTTACTTTTTTGCATCGGCTGAAATATCGCCATTTTATTTCATATCGGCTGAAATATCGCCAAACTTTATTTCAATCTTCTGTCGGCTGAAACATCGCCAGTTTTATTCTTCACATCGGTTGAAACATCGCCTGTTTTGTTTAAATCTTCTGTCGGCTGAAACATCGCCATTTACGTTTTTGCATCGGCTGAAATACCGCCAAACCTTGCATTTCATGGGCTGAAATATCGCCAAATTGTCCAAAGGTGTCATCGTTCGGAGGCATCATCCTCATAGCCCGAGAACACCATGCCATGGCCTGAGGACCCCACTTTATATCTTGCACATCATTATTCAAAGGCATCATGGTTCGGAGGCACCATCATCATGGCCCGAGAACGTCATTTCATAGCCTGCGAATCCTTTAATTTTGCGCTTCATGGCCCAGGACATCATGGTCCGAGGACGTCATCCTAACCGTCCGAGGACAGCATTCATGGTCCGACGGGAACTTGCATCATGTTTTAGTTTATGCACAATATACGCCTATATTGCTCACTTGCAGGTACACCGGCTAACAATGGCCGTCTCAGCAGGAGCAGTCCCGCTCCGGTTCTCGCAGCTGATCAGCTTCCCAAATACCTCTTGCCTCTCCAAAAGCATCGCGTCCGTCCTTTCGAATCTCCATCGGCATGTTCCGTCAATGGTTCCTGAACTACATACGGCCTGATTCCTGTAAAACCAGGGATATGTAGGCAGCTCAGAAACCAGAGCTCGGTCAAATTCTTTGAAAATCGCCACTTCCGGTCAAAATTGGCCATCATATCTTTACCCGATAACTCTTTCATCCTTCCCGGGTAAAGAGGGGCAGCTGTTGATACCCAATTTTTCCCTAAGTATTTTTATATACTCAAAATATCCTCAAAATAGCATATACATGCATATATAAGCATTCCCAAGAGTTTTGGTATTTTTTCTTATTTTTAATCAATTTATTGTCTATTTTAACAGTACAAAATCCAATAATTATTCCCAAAATTATCATTTTTGTGAATAACTTATTTTATTCTCATATTTACACCAAATATAATTAAGGTAATTTTTTGTATATTTTTACAAATTTGTTTGGTATTTTTAAAGCTAATTGCATATAAANTCAAAATTGGCTATCATATCTTTACCCGATAACTCTTTCATCCTTCCCGGGTAAAGAGGGACAACTGTTGATACCCAATTTTTCACTAAGTATTTCTTATACCTAAATATTTTTAAAATAGCATATTGGTGCATATATAAGCACATCCAAGAGTTTTGACATTTTTTTTGATGATTTTAAAACCAACTATCGCCTATTTTTTACACAACAAAATCCAATAATTATTTTCAAAATTATCATTTTGGTGAATNGCTAAACTCGCCCGGGGTTCTTTAAATCTAGGCCGTTCGATCCTTTTCGATCAACGGCCACAAACTGACTTCTTTCCCTTTTTAATTTCCACCATGACCTAACCCTAATCCCCATTTCTCTTCGACAGCCGTCTTCAAACTCTCTTCTCTCTCAAACGCTCTCAAGCACTCAAACCCTAATCGCCTCCCTCGTCTTCTCCGACCATTATCTCGCCGGAGTCCATGGCTTTTCAGGCCATGGACGACCTGTGCTCACCTTCCTTCACCCCTAAACCATGGGTGTTCGAGATTTCGAGGTCTCACCTCGACGGCGTCCGTTCAGATCCCCTGCAGATCTGTGTTCTGTGGCCTCTCCGGCCCCATTCCGACGTATTCGAGCTTTAGAAGCCTAGTCATGGCCATCTCTGACTCAAGACCAGACCTCTTCCAAACCTTCTCATTGTTTCAGAGAAACCCTAAGGCTATTCGAGGTTCCTTCCTCTTTTATTTACTTAGATCTATGGCGGATCTGTGCTATATTCAATGTTTTAAAGCTTTTCCCCAATTTTCTTTTAAAAATTAGTCTGTTTCAATTTAGGGTTTTCGGAAAATCTTAAAACGACTTCTGACTTTTCTTCTTCTTCTTCTTCTTTTCTTTGTGTTAATTTGTCTATGCCATGTTCTTGTATTCTTTCCTCGCATGTCTGCTCCTATGTTCTTATGTTTTGCCATATTATGCATGTTCTTCTATGTTTTGTGTTCTGTTCTTTCTTCTACCGGGCTCTATAAGCATGCTTTACACGGCTATCTCGTATGTTTCTTTACTGTATTTTACTAAGCTTCTAATCCTTGTTTTCCTTTACTGGACTTTTGTTTGAACTCTAAGCAGGTTCCGTCTACTGTTTTTCCTAAACCTGTATCGCTTTTTCTCTCCTAACTTGTTTGAGTGCCATGTTTTGCCTAAATGTATTCCCTGTGTTTCAAACTTGCTGCTCTCTCTGTTTGTTTTCTCATAAGTCTCTGAAAGAGACTACTGAGCCTGTTCTATTTGTTGTTTTCTCGTCTATGCATCTGATTCGAGTCAGAAACCCTAGTATTTGGGGTTTTTCGCAGGCTTGACTTTGTGTTTGGTCTAGGGTTCCATTCAGAACCCTTGACTCTCTTTCAGTCTCATTCTGAGTCTACGAACCTAACCTTCTTGGTCACTCTGATTTCTTGCTAGTTTTACGACAACTCTCTCTTCTCTCACATGTCTGTATGCTTTTTATATGACAAATTCTCTTCTTTCAAAAGGCCTTTGGCCAGCTTGTGATTGATTCCGAGTTCCTTTTAAAAAAGGTTTTGTACTGTTGATTTTCTTTAAATTAAACCCCTTCTCACCTTTTCTGGTTGGATTCATTCACACTAAGATTCGAACCCTGATTTTACTGGCTGTTGATTGATTGTCTTTCCTTGTTCTGCCCAAACCGTGTGCTACTAGACTATTTCCTTAAATAAACTACTGTGTATTTTTCCCTATTACGCTGCTTTAGAAAAGATTTTTAAAACGAATCCTTTCCTTATTTATTTTTGCCCGTTTGAATCAAATCCCTTAACTAAAGGGAAACAGCTTGCGATTGATTTCAAAACTATTCTCTTACCTTTGTTCTTACTCATCTTCTGCACTATAAAAGGGCCTGCCCTTTTGCACTAAAGGAGGGTTTTTACAGAGGCTTTTCACAGACTTTTCCTACACACACGAACACAGAACGCCATCTGAGTTCACAATTCAATTTCACTTAAAACTCTCTCTTTTGATACTTGTGCTGCTGTGGAATGTGTTTACTTTACTTTCTTCTGCACTTCTTTTGCTTCTCTACTGGTATGTCTCATGGTTTACATGCCTCAACAACAATGTGTTTAATTCTGCCTATTTCCTTTAGTTGATATTTGTTTCCCTCTCCTTTATATTTCTGTATTTAAGTTATGTGTGTAATCAATTGTTTGTCATGAATTTGATACTCTGTGAATCCCCTTTACCCTTTTACTCCTTTGTGTGTGAGTTTATTGTTCAGGGCATAGCAGCACCCCAATATTGCTGTCTATGATCCTGAACTGGGTTCATTGAACTCCTTAACTCAATCAATTCCCACTTCCCATTCTCCCCATTATGTGCTTGAGCCTTGACTTAGGTCTGATAGTGTCCTAATCACTATCCAGACCTTTGTCTGACCATCAAAAGGTCTGCTCCTAACTTGTTCATCTAGCAAGTGGTCAGGGGTGTGCCAGCCTGCCTTATGGCTAGGTATGACCACCACTTGTCATGGCCCCCTTAATTCTCTTTCACTTTGCACTTACTCCTAGCTATAAGTCCTGCCCCTCTCTTGCAAGCCATGCTTTGGGACCCCTGAGCTCCCTCTGAACTTGGATGCCTGAGGGCTGGCTATTCCACACTACACCATCCTGTTCATAATCGCATCCCGGGTGTAAGCAATGCCTGGAATCCCTGAGGTTCTTTGAAACTTTGAAACACCCTGGGTAATGAGAAGGCTTTGGAGATCTGGACCCCGGAGTTGGTTAAATACATATTATTGGGCATTAAGATTGAATTAGGCCGCTTGGATCTAGCTGTTAGTTTTTGATGTATTTTTATTATTTCAGTTGATTCATTGGGTTGTAATAACTTGTATAGAACTCGGGGAATCTAGTAAAAGGGTGTGGGAGGGGTTTTACTTTCTTGCATCAATAAAGGGTAGATATCATGACTTTAGGACTTTAATTTTTCTACTAGAAATACTGCACATAAGATGGTTCGATGTTTCTGATTCAAGTCACCTAGATACCATGCCTATAGGGTTTAACGTTTAATTATGATATAAGTCATCTAGAAATCCTGCCTATAGGACCTTAACGTTCATGTAATCAGTGCATATAGAAATCATGCCTATAGGGAATGCATATGCATTAGGCAAACTGTAGGGTAAGTAAATAATTACCTCTTCTTAACAGACCTTTTTTTAATCAGATATAGATATCATAGGATTCCGCATCAAGTTCGTCCGATTCTTCTTAAGCAATAACAATCTGTTAACTGGTATCTAATGTCTCAATGTTTTCAGCCTCAATCTTTTGACGAAAACTCTTTTGAATTAGTATACATTTGAGTTTTTCAAATCAGCACCTCTTCTGAAATGGTTTCTTTCTAAAATTCCGCTTAAACATTTTCCAACTAAGTTTTGGTCTTCCTGAAATTGTCTTTAAAACAGTTCTGCAGTTTACTCTTTCCTTAAGTATTTCTGACTCTGGAACTCCTTTTATGGTTTATACTCATGATTCTCTTAAAACTTATTTCTAAACTGACTGCACTCTGTACTTTCCGGCATTAGACTACTTTTCTAGAACCAGTACTTTCTAAATCACTCGCTTAAAATACCTTAGGGTCTGACAATTGGATCCAAGTTGCCTAATGTGGGCTTCCTGTCTAAATGTATGTATCAAACCAGTCCGCTCGCTGCTTAATTTTTAATTTTAAAGACCATAACCAGTATGTGTAAAGGCATGCTAAACTAGATGTTATCTGATTTACGGGGTTTATGTGAACCTTACCTGTTTGTCTGTTCACTCCCCCTACTTGTTACTTGTTTTTGAATGTCGATTAGAATTTTTGTCCTTTAAACTCCATAAAGGCCCCAAAATACGTGATGATCGCACAGGGAGCCAAGTCACCACCAAAATACCACACCTACCCATCACCTCCACTTACATATCAGCCTATCCCAAATTACCAAGCACCCGCAACTTCCTATCCACCTCCCGTTTACCAGTCCTCTCCACCTCTCACATATCAACCCACTTCACCCATATACTCTCAACCAGCACCTGTTTACCAAGCTTATAACACTCAACCCTCTCACTACCAGTCACCACCCACTCGCCAAAATTTTCCAAGGCTCAGACCAAATTTCGACCGAAAACCTCCCAGACAATACACAACCATCGCAGAACCAATTGACCAGCTATATGAAAGACTTAAAGCCGCCAGTTACGTCACTCCCATCCCAGCCAAAGCTCCAGAAAATCCCTCCCAGTGGGTCAACCCCAACAAGACCTGTGCGTATCACTCCGGCATGAAAGGACACGCCCTTGACGAGTGTCGTTCATTGAAAGATAAGATTCAGACCCTGATCGACAACAAGGTCATCGTAGCAAAGGAGCCTGCTCCTAATGTCCACAACAACCCTCTGCCTGACCACAAAGGTGGAGACGTTCATATGATTGAGGTCGAGGATGATTGGGACCCTAAAGGGTCGATAGGTTTGATTGCTGAAGGGGATGAACCAAAGAAACCGGCAGTTACCCTCAACCTAATTATTGTACAGAATCAGCCCTCCAAGGACGACGAAGTAAATATGTCTGTACCACTTGAATTTGAAGCGCCTCCTTCTGCAAAGGCGTCTGGGCCGATCGAGGTTGAATTTGGGGTTCCGAAGACACCTACACCCTTTGAAGTTGCTGTGTTACCACCAAGGGTGCCTATTCCGATAGCAATGACTGACGTAACACCGTTCCACTCAAACGCCATACCCTGGGATTACACTGCCGAAGCTAGGAGGAAAGAAAAGACAAAGACAGGAGAAGCGATTGCCGCACAAGGAATGACTAGAACAGGGAGGGTCTACACCCCAGAACACCTAGCCGAATCCAGTAAGCAAGCTCCGGGACGTCCCATTGAGACTGGGCCCGACGACCTTTGGAGGAAAATACAGGCTAAGGAATATTCGGTCGCTGAACAGTTGAACAAAACGCCGGCACAGATATCTATCCTGGCCTTGCTGCAAAGTTCAGACGCTCACAAGAATGCCCTAATGAAGATACTGAGCGAAGCCTATGTGCCCAGCAATATAACCGGGGGTGAGATGGCGAATATGGTGGGGCAAGTGCTGGAAAGCCATAAAATAACCTTCCATGAAGACGAGTTGCCACCAGAAGGTTTGAGCCACAACAAGGCACTGCACATCACCGTGCAATGCGAAGATTACTTCATCACCAGAGTCCTAATCGATGGAGGGTCCAGCCTCAACATATGTCCACTTGTAACTCTCAGAACTCTGGGAAAAGGCCTACACGAGATCAAAGACGGGGCTATCAATGTCAAAGCCTTCTATGGATCCCAGAGATCTACTATTGGAGAAATTAGCCTGTGCTTGAAAATAGGGCCAACATGGTTCGACGTCGACTTCCAAGTAATAGACGTCCCGGCATCCTACAACTTGCTGTTAGGACGCCCCTGGATCCACGCTGCCGGAGCTGTAGCATCGACCCTGCATCAGGCGGTAAAATTCGAATGGAAGCACCAGGAAGTGATCATTCATGGCGACGGTAGTAATCCCATATATAGTTGCCAGACCATCCCAATGATCGAGGGCAGAAGGAGAATAGGCGGAGAGACATACCACCACATCGAAAGGGTCAACGCTGTGGACAAAGACAAATGGTGGGACAACAAGATTGAAAGCATCTTAAATTGGTGTGGGTACAAACCTGGAAAGGAACTCGGCAAGAATCTCCAGGGGATCACTGAGCCCATCACACTGAAAAGGCATGACACTACTTTTGGCTTAGGGTACGGCTATACTTGGGAAGAATTCCAGAACTGGTCGCCACCATGGCGCGGCCCCTACTATCCATTGGAGTTTCCGATACCTAGCCTGGATCAAACCTTCCAGCCAGCAGATACTATATATGGGTCCGAAGAAGATGAAACATTGGCAGCCATGAAGAATTTGTTCCTAGAGGATGATGATATGGACTGTTGTGTTCTTTTTGAGGAGGAGGGGGAGGAAGGCCCTTCCATACAAGCCNTTTCTAAATCACTCGCTTAAAATACCTTAGGGTCTGACAATTGGATCCAAGTTGCCTAATGTGGGCTTCCTGTCTAAATGTATGTATCAAACCAGTCCGCTCGCTGCTTAATTTTTAATTTTAAAGACCATAACCAGTATGTGTAAAGGCATGCTAAACTAGATGTTATCTGATTTACGGGGTTTATGTGAACCTTACCTGTTTGTCTGTTCACTCCCCCTACTTGTTACTTGTTTTTGAATGTCGATTAGAATTTTTGTCCTTTAAACTCCATAAAGGCCCCTATCCCTTTCTTCCCCTTTAGGATTAGAAGTCCTAATGCCCCGGGACTGATAGCTTGGGACGGTAATAGCATGCAATAGGCAAACGATACCATTCCGCGCTCCAATACCTTAACGGGGTGGGAAAGGGTAGACATGGAGATGATGATTACACGATAACACCATGCGTACAATTGAGTACCACTGTTGTGCGAATGATCCATGTAATATATAAACCTAGGACCCCCCTCCCTCTTTATTAGTTTAACAGTTTTCTGAATCTTAAAAAGCTGTTGCACTTTCGACTTCTGTTTTTCACATAATTTTCAGATTATTCGCACTAAGTACTTGACTTCTTCCTACTTGCACTTTTAACTAAACTGCTCCTTCCCTAAAATTCAGCATTTTTTTTTACCTTTTGTGCTCCTTATTTGTAATAATTTTCTCGTATTTGCAATGATTGCTTGTTCACTTGTTTGTTTGCATTCAAAGTCACAATTGTAGCATGGCCGGGAACCACACTAGTGGATCTTGAGGGGTGCCTAACACCTTCCCCTCGAGATAATTTCTAGCCCTTACCCAAACTCTGGTTCTTCATCTCAAATTCTTCCTTAAAGTGTCCTAATGCACTACAATCATTAGGTGGCGACTCTTCAAACTCCAAAAACCCAATTCTCGCAAGGGAATAGAGTTGTCCTCCCGAATGTCGTGAACCCGATTCCGCGAGGAAAAAAAGGGCGTCGACAACGCCCAAGTCCGAAATCATCATACGAACCTGCTGGAACCTTCAGATCCCGATTCCGAGGTCGTTTACTCAAGAATACCATCCTAGTTCATTCTTTCAACTTTAAGCTTTCGAAATGAGAATTCTCTTTCCAAATCAACTCTGGACTTCTCGAAATTCAATTCCGACCACGCGTACAAGTCATAATGCCTGAAATGAAGCTGCTCACGGCCTCAGGCTGCTGACGGAGTGCTAGAGCTCAAAACGACCGGTCGGGTCGTTACATTCTCTCCCACTTAAACATACGTTCGTCCTCGAACGTGCTGAGAACTACACTGAAATAGTCTGAAATCACCGGTTAACTTCTCATGCACCTTCCCGTGCTACCACCACTCAGTTGAGCACATTAGCTCGATCGGTTCTGAAGATATCCCCTTTTATTCAAGCAGATAGGCCTTAGAGCCTAATTCTAACATCCGGAATTCTCTGCCAGGCCTGTTTCCAACATACGAACACCGTATCAATCACTACACGCTGTACCCCAACATGACTGCGTAACTTTGCTGAATTCACACCTTGCATCATTTTACTCACCGGACCACAATAACGTTTTCTGATCAACTTAGTCGAAATTCCCCAATTCTGATGCTCCCATTGCACCCCATGACATACACAGGTCTTACTCTAACTCTTACAATACCGCCACAACGGAAGAGATGTGCAGAAATTCGTGATCAACTGCCGAATCAACCAATCATTTGGGTCTATACTCCTGACAATAACCATCACCTCATTCTGAACCAAATAATGGTCTTAGCTCCTTAATGTACTTCATATAGTCAAATTTCACTGATCCTAAATCCAATGATCTCGTCTCATCCAGTACGAACTGCTCAGGCAATAAGCCACCCCGACATGACCAAAAGTCCCATATGATGCTACAATGTGCCAATAGGCTACCATAACGAACGTGATATAAAGGAAAGTAACTTTGAGAAGGAAACTCAACTACACCGCTCGCGAATCATACATGCGACGCGGTGGACTTAATTAACAAACACCCCGGTCGCGAATCGTACATGCGACGCGAGCACACAGCAAATATAAGCTTTCCTCATAAAATAGGAAACAAAACACATAAAGACATATACGGGGCTCTGTACTCAGCTTCACACTGTTGCGGCGCGCAACCCGATCCGAACAATATAACCATGGCGGCATGCCACCCTATCCATCCATAAAACTCGCATAAGGAGATACGCACCGAGCTAGATTGATCATTTCAAAACTATATCGAATATCGGTCACAAGCACACCAAGTGCATAATTCCATCCCTGGGGAGACATATAACGCTATAATCCACAAACTCGAGCACAACTGAAGTGTGATATATGATCTGAATCTCAAGAGCCATCCTGCTTATATAACCTCTTCTCTATACGGACCCTCAAGACATAAGAAATTCACCAAGCCGTCTCACAACTCACACGACGCAATACATCATTACATGAAATATTTGACAGCGAAATAACACCCTGACTACTCCTCCACAAGGAGCACATTACTGAAATGAACACAACTGGCCTGACATAGAGCCCATATTCACATTTAAATTCATCCACCGACCTCAAGTTGATCCCTATCATATCAACTAAACCAATAACCTTTCAAAGGTCCATACTAATTTCCCCCTTCTCATAACACACAAGAACAACCATCATAACCGGAGTACTCATCCACAGTCCACAACTCAGTAACTGAGTGCCTTCCAGGCACATATTCTCAACTTAACGATATCATCACAACCTCCATACTTGTTTTAAGTCGTTAATCAATCCAGTGACTACCTGCCACACTTATACAATCTTCTTGTGGGACACACTCCCATAACCTACCATAACAAATAACTGGGTCGTACCTCCAAACCACCGACCGCACTAACGCTGAAAAGCAATCAAGAATCATCAACCATGACACAAGCCCCTTTTTACAAAACACCAATCTCAGGTGACGCTGAAGACAATACCAACTTACCTTAAACATCGAAACTTCTTTCCTGCTCATCTGAGCTCGTGACATCCTTGTCCACACCGAGCTGCTACCTTGATCTTCACTGCAAATTCCATACCACTCACTGCACTTATCATGCCAGTATACGATAGAACTCGTTTTTCATCATAGCTTCGGAACCACTAATAGGCTAACACTTCGTCATATAAAAACTTTTCACTTAACTCACTTCAGGAGATCCATAGTATCACCCAGGTGAATTCTCATAATCGTAGAATATGTAAATCTCTAAGTAGTGGTCTAAGCCACCATTGCCTTTCCGGAAATTCTGCTTCCACATAACAAGCCATAACAGTAGAATGCTTCTGAATAACATCAATTGCGGTGGCTGACAAGCCTGATACGCACCATCACAAATCGCTCGCATAACTCAATCACGCTGAAGGATCTGATCACTAACACTAATATGCCAAATTCAACTATGGCTAATCAATCTACCTTCTTCCAATTTATCCTTGATTGCCTTAGAGATAATACTAAGTCCATCCAACACATAACGTACTCCATCCGCACTCATCCCGAGTGACCCTGAATCACGAGACCATGCTGTCTCAAATCCCACGAATCAATCCATACCTTCCTTGCGCGCATATTCGCACCCTCAACTGATATGCCCATTCTGCTAATCCTTCTTACGAATCCGAATTCCTTTCTCATCTTTCTCTCAAGTGCTATACTGCAAGTCAACACATCATAGAACATTCTGAGCCTCCACTCATAAGTTGCTGCAAGGCTTGATTCTTAACTGTACTTATAGGCTCGAAATCATTAGGCACCATACTTTACCTCTTTTGAATCCGTTAGGACCGTTACTGAGAGCCACCCGCTCTTACTTGGTCCCGAATATAATCAACTCTATAAATCTTATAACACATGAATACCCTCTCGACGAGGCACCCGGCGGAATCACTTCCTTTCGAACCCGCACCTTTACAAAGCGCAATCCTAAATCCTTCCCCAAGTCTGAACATGGGCCAATAAGGTCAACGATAGCCCACCTTTAATAATTTCCTTTGCTCAAATCACCACTTATGGTCTTTTCTCGTAGCTGAAATAGCCCATCGATATGCTAATAACCAGAAACCTCGCAAGTAATTAACCATGCAACCCCATCATAGGCGGTGGGACTCTCCCACTTAGCTCGAAGCCACTATTACACAACTCTGGAATTTACAAGGATTCTTAATCTCCTATTGACACAATCCTTGCGCAATCCACTGCCAACATGCTCGACATCTCACTGTAGAAACCCCCCTTTTTATACTCAGAATCATCAACAACATCTCGCACGACCGATCCCTTCGCTGTATAACCAATAGAATGCTTCGCAGAAGCTTGCCAACCACGCGATCGCTAACCTGCTCACAGGGATGAACTACCCGTAGAAATCACTCCCGACATCTCCCAGCGCTGCCACATGGGGTACAATCATTACGACATCAATACCCCATCCTGAGTCTGAGCTCACTTTCCAGCTGCACAGGTCCACTTGCCCCTCGCGGACATCATTTAAATGTGCGGCAACGTCCTTCCAATTCAAAGTTATGCTGTATCCTTCTTCATTTAAGCGGCTCTTTTCCGTTATATTAAATCTCTTGCCGCACAAGAACCCCTACTTCAAATTAGATCCGTAGGCTTCAATCGCCAGCCACTATAATTCCCAAATCACTCCAGACTTTCCTTAAGGTGCGTAACCACCCTACCACCAAGCCCATATGCAACATCCGCCGCTCTCCCACTTTGGGTAAACTCACTTCTTTAATCAGCCACCTGACCTTTGCTTCATACACCTGGCCTTTTAGAAGTTTAAAACTCCGCCTGACACTTCCCGCACGCATTTCTCATCTTTTGCTACTCGGTTGTTGCCTTAATAAAATCTATCTTCATAGCACTTGAGTCCACAAATCGCTACTAACTTTAAACTTTTCCGAAGGTCATATTTCTCGAACCGCCAACATTAGAAATACTGATTCAATCCTGAACCTCCGCACCCTGCGATATCCGACAGTTGTATCTCCAATACTGTTTCACAATACCTTGCCCCAAAGGCGAATTGTAGCAGATCATAACACCGACAAACTTAGTACGTTCAATTAGGACAACGACACCCCATCATAGGAGAAAGCTCCACCACGCTTGCAAATACCAAGTCTCATTACTTCCACCAGCCCACATCTGACCATCCTTAGTCCACTTGCCTTTCCCCTGCCCGGAGAAAAATACTGAATTCCTTGATTAAGCACTGAGTAAACCTCCCCTTCAAGTCATTCACTGCCCCGACACGTGGGCAACATCCTACCATCACATCACTACTGCGGAACATTCATTCACAAGCATCATGGCAACTTGTGCCTAGCCTCAAGCCCTCAGAAGTATCATTACTGAGCTGAGCAGTAAAATATTCTTCCATAACGCGACGATAATAATTCGATCAGCTATACCGGGAAAAACATCCCGTATCACATCTGTAATACCATCATGACTCTTCAATTCTCGATTTATAACAAGCGCTTTGCGTCGCATAAGATTGAGTAGGAATGAATTAAAGGCATACGCCTCCAGGGATCAAATCGCACGATAAGGAATCAAGAAGGGAAGTACTCCTAATAGCCCTGTAGCCTCCCGAAGATAAGTATAGACGTCTCCGTACCGATCCGCGAGACTCTACTAGACTTGCTCATGACTCGTGAGACCTAAGGGAACCTAGTGCTCTGATACCATGTTGTCACGTCCCAAAATTCATTAAGGGACGTGATGGCGCCGGACACCGCTGTCAGGAAAGCCAACCAAATACTTAATTAAACTCCAATTTTAACAATTTTTAAAACCAAGATTTTCCTTTAAATTTCATAAGTAAAAAGATAACTGCTTCAATTCAAATTAAATACTAGCAATCAATACAAAAATATTTAAAAACCATCCCAGAACCCGGTGTCACAAGTGCATGAGCATCTACCGATAAGGAAATAAAATACAATACAACATCCGTCCGGAATACAGTGGACAAAATGAAAATACAATTTGCTGGAAGGGACTTTACTAGCTGCGGGCCACCTCGAATAATGCAACTCACCTAGTCCCCGAATCATCCGTGCTGCTATGCCCAGTGGGTTGCTAGAGATAAATATACATGTGCAACAAAGATGCACAGAAGTGTAGTATGAGTACGCAAACAACGTGTACTCAATGAGTATCCCGTCTAATCTCGAAGAAGTAGAGACGAGATGGTCAACTTCGACACCTACTAGAGGTCAGTTGACAATATACTAAAAATGCGAGGAAATCATGGATTTATATAGCAGTCCTAATTCACGAAGTCAGAAAACAGGTAAACACCTTCAACAAGCAATCAAGGATTTTCAAGGTTTACTCTTTATTATCTTATCAATTTATATCAAGCCACGAAGGGCACATTTCACATTTAAAATTCTCGAGCAACAATATAACATGCGCAAATCACACCGAGGCGACAACCCGATCCAACAGAAATAAACTGTGCACTTGCCAAGGTCGACGGCGCGCCTATAGATGCATCTATTTAATCTGCCGAGGCGTTCGGCCCGTTCCATAAATAAACACATACCCTGCTCGCGAAACATGCATGCGACGCAGGTACACATAAAGATACATGCTCAATCAGTCAATTAAGAACTTATCGGGAATATTTACCCAAATAAAATAATTTCTCTTTTTAACAATTCAGGAAAAATGATGTTTAATCTCCTTTTAAATTCCTTTACTAATCCAAGGTGATTTAAGCAATTCAAGCGATCAATAGGTTCATAAATAATCCAAGTATAGCATGCTTTTGGGCCCTAACTACCCGGACATTGGCATAATAGTAGCTACGCACGGACTCTCGTCACCTCGTGCATACGTAGCCCCCGCAAATAGGAGCACATAATCAATTATTTCACCTATGGGGACAATTCCCTCTTACAAGGTTAGAAAGGAGACTTACCTCGCTCCGAAGATCCATAACCGGCATTCCACGCCCTTCCGAAGACTCTAGTTGATGCACCACGCTCCAAAACTAGCCAACGGTTACGCAATTCCATTAATATATGCTCAAATACTCGTTACAATCTAATTTATAGCAATTCCTAACTCCGATCGAAAGGTTGACCAAAACGCCCTCGGGCCCACGTGCCCGAATCCGAAATTTTTTGAAGATAAAGATTACCCATGACCTTAGGAACTCAAATATATAATTTTCACTAAATTCCATACTCAATATCGTGGCTAAATTCCAAGTTTATTAATTTTCTAGGTTTTCCACCAAAACCTCAAATTTTTACTAATTTAAATGCTCAAATTCATACATTGTTGATGTATTTAACTCAAGATAGGTGGGGATAACTTACCTTAACGTTGATGATGAAAATCCCCTCTTGAAGTTCCCCAAAAATCGCCCAAGCCATGTAGAATATGAGAGAAATGGCCAAATCCCGACTTTAAAACAACCTTCTGCCTCCAGCTATTTTCGCTTCCACGGAAGAAATTCCACTTCCGCGGTACCGCTTTTGCGGACCATCAGCTGCTTCTGCGGCTTCCACTAGGCCGCCCATTTTCACTTCTGCGTTCCCCTTCCTGCAGATGCGGTCCCGCTTCTGCGGAACCTTGACCGCATCTGCGGTCCACGAGCCCCTGGCAAAATCCGCTTCTGCGATGCCTCTACCGCAGGTGCGGTTCCGCATCTGCAGAAATATGACCGCATCTGTGGTCCTTCTTCTTCTAGCCCAAAACCGCTTCTGCGGTTGGATTGCCGCATCTGCGATCTGAAACCGCAGATGCGGTTATGACAGCAACCAGCAAGCCTCAGTCTTCCAAAATTTCCATTTTCGGTCCGTTAACCACCCGAAATCCACCCGAGGCCCCCCGGGACCCCAACCAAACATACCAACCAATCCCAAAACACATTACGGACTCGCTCGAGGCCTCAAATCACATCAAACAACGCTAAAATCATGAATCGACCTCCAATCCAAACTTAATGAACTTCAAAAATTCAAACTTCTATTTCCGATGTTTAAACCTGTCAAATCACGTCCGATTGACCTCAAAATTTGCGCACAAGTCATATTCAACATTACGGACCTACTGCAACTTCCAAAATCAGATTCCTGCCCCGATATCAAAAAGTCCACCTCCGGTCAAACTTCTCAAACCCCTTCAAATTTCTATCTTTAGCCAAATGGCTCCAAAATGACCTACGGACCTCCGAATTCACTTCCGATTGCGCTCCCAACTCCAGAATCACCATACGGAGCTATTCTCAGACTCGGAATCCCAAACGGACATTGATAACAGTGAAATGCACTTCAAGCCAAACTTAAGAAATTTCTTCAAAAATGCTAACTTCCACAATAGGCGCCAAAACGCTCCCGGGTTATCCAAAACCCGCACCGGGCATAAGCCCAAGTCCGAAATCATCATACGAACCTGCTGGAACCTTCAGATCCCGATTCCGAGGTCGTTTACTCAAGAATCCCATCCTAGTTCATTCTTTCAACTTTAAGCTTCCAAAATGAGAATTCTCTTTCCAAATCAACTCTGGACTTCCCGAAATTCAATTTCGACCACGCGTATAAGTCATAATGCCTGAAATGAAGCTGCTCACAGTCTCAGGCTGCTGAACGGAGTGCTAGAGCTCAAAACGACCGGTCGGATCGCTACAAATAATATCACCTCCTTCAGCTAAGTTAGCCTTAGGAGTATTAGTTTTTTCTTTGTCATTTCTTGCTCTGTACCTGCACTGTGAGGATGATGGCCTGGTTTTCCACAAACAAAACAAGAGCCCTTTTTCCTTTTAAGGTTATATATCACTACTAGAATTCTGGAAAATGGCGACCAAAGTTGGTCTGTCAAGAAAAACGACCAATGTTGGTCGCAAAGATGGAGAAAATAATTAAATAATTATTCTAAATAAATTAGCGACCAAGGTTGATCGCTTTTTGGTCGCTAATGTGGTCAAAATATTGACCGGACTGGTCAGACTTGCTTGGTCAAAGAAATACTCAAATTAGCGACCAACTTTGGTCGCTAAAGTGGGACCCACTTATAAAATTTTATTAATTATATTTTTATTTTTAAAAAATTATAAAATATAAATAAATATAATTTAAAATTAGCGACCAAAGTTGGTCGCTTACTAAAGGGGAAGCAGATAGAGACCAACTTTGGTCGCTAAACTGGGACCCAGTTATAAAATTTTAATAATTATATTATTATTTAAATAAATATAATTCTAAATTAGCGACCAACGTTGGTCGCTTTGCATTTAGAGACCAACTTTGGTCGCTAATTTGGGACCCAGTTCTAACGTTTAACAATTATATTATTATTTTAAATATTGTATAAAATACAAAATAAATCTGATTTAAATGTAGCGACCAACTGGTCGCTAATTTTAATTCCTGGACAATTAGCGATCAAGTTGGTCTCTTTTCATGTCAATATTGGTCAAAATTAAAAATAACTTTTGTATTTACTATCTAAATAATATAAATGTAAGCCGGTAACACTTTTGTAATACAAGGAATGAATAGACTAAAATATACTCTAACATGCTATATATATATATACACACACACACTTACACTATACTATGCACTAAGTATTAGTGCATTAGCTAATATTATATCGAATATAGCTTATATATATATATATATATATATATATAT
>NW_017671869.1:22432-24483 GCF_001879085.1 Nicotiana attenuata
AGAAGGCGGACCTGGGCTGGGCAGAATGTTTAAATCGGGATTTGAGTTCATTTCACCCATTTTTTCTATTGGCTTAGGCGATTTTTGGAGCTTTTGAAGAGGGGGTTCCGTCATTCATCATGAGGTAAGTAATTTATGCTAGTTTTGAGTTAAATACAAGGTTTATATATGGATTTAAACATGGAAATTTATAGAAAGCTTGGGGTTTGAGGGGAAACCTTGAAAATTAGTGCTCTTGGATTTTGACCACGATTTTGGGTATGGAATTAGGAGAAAATCATATATTTGAGTTCGTGAGTTCATGGGTAAACTTTGTCTTCGAAAAATTTAGGAATCCGGGCACGTGGGCCCGAGGGCATTTTTGTCAACTTTCCGATCGGGGTTAGGAATTGTTATAAATTGGATTAATATGGGAATTTTATCGTATATTAATGGATTTGCACAATCATTGGCTAGTTTTGGAGCGTTGTGCATCAATTTGAGTCTTCGGAAGGGCGTGGAATGCCGGCTATGGATCTTCGGAGCGAGGTGAGTCTCCTTTTTAACCTTGTAAGAGGGAATTGTCCCCATAGGTGAAATAATTGATTATGTGCTCCTATTTGTGGGGGCTACGTACGCACGAGGTGACGAGAGTCCGTGCGTAGCTACTATTATGCTATTGCCCGGGTAGTTAGGACCCAAAAGCATGCTATACTTGGATTATTTACGAACCTATTGATAACTTGAATTGCTTAAATCACATCGAATTAGTAAACGAATTTCTAAACAGATAAAACTTCAGTTTTTCTTAAATGGGTTTAAAAAGAGGATTTTGGTTTTCATTGGATAATTACTCCGTGTGGACTTCTTGATTGACTGTCTGTGTGTTTATTTATGGAACGGGCCGAACGCCTCGGCAGATTAAATAGATGCATCTATAGGCGCGCCGTCGACCCACGGCAAGTGCACAGTTTATTTCTGTTGGATCGGGCCGTCGCCTCGGCATAATATGTGCATGCTTGCATTGCTTATCCTGAAACTTAATGAAGTTGATATTGCCGTTTTGGCCCGCTATAAACTAATAAAGATAACGAAAAGTAAATCTTGGAATTTCCTTATTATTTGAGAAGGTGTTACCTGTTTTCTTGCTCTATGAGTTATAATTGCTAGATAAATCCATGTTTTCCTCACATCTTCACCATATTATTATTGGACCACTAGTAAGTGTCGAAGTTGACCATCTCGTCTCTACTTCTTCAAGATTAGGCGGGATACTCATTGAGTACACGTTGTTTTCGTACTCGTACTATACTTCTGTGCATTTTTGTTGCACAGGTATATGTAACCCTAGTGGCCTACTGGGCGTAGCAGCGCGGATGATTCTGGGACTAGGTAAGTTGCATTATTCGAGGCGACCCGCAGCTAGTATAGTCCCTTTCAGTATATTGTATTTATTTCCTGTCCACTGTATTTCGGACGGATGTTGTATTTTATTTCCTTATCAGTAGATGCTCATGCACTGGTGACACCGGGTTCTGGGAGGATTTTTGGATTATTCAGTATTAAGTCTTTTATCGACCTTATGTTCATTTTTGTAAAAATTTTATTATTTAATATTTAACGCATAAGAAAAATGATTTCCGCAAATACTAAAACTGGAATTTATTTATGCATTCTTGGTTGGCTTGCCTGACAGCGGTGTCAGGCGCCACCACGACCCTTAGTGGATTTTGCGTCGTGACATTTATACTATATATATATATATATATATATATATATATATATATATATATATATATATATATACTTACACTATACTATGCACTAAGTATTAGTGCATTAGTGTCACGACCCCAACCCCGGTCATGATGGCGCCCAACACACTGCTAGGCAAGCCCGACCAATTCAACAACCTTAACCCTTTTTATACAGTTCATGATTCAATTAACACAAATAATTACTAAGTCATAATACTAAAACTCTGAAATATAATTAAAACATGCGGAAAACCCAAGTAGAAATACTACTACACAGCCCGAAGAATCCGGTGTCACAAGTCTGAGCCTCTAATA
>NW_017671869.1:25506-29803 GCF_001879085.1 Nicotiana attenuata
GTCAAAAATTAGCGACCAACTTTGGTCGCTATTTTGGTCAAAAAGTCAAAACTTATTTGGCTACCAAAAATTCCAGTAGCAAAACCGGGTTTCCCCTCCCATTCTTTCAAAAAAATCCCCCAAACTCTTTCTTCTCTCTCACACACTCAACCCCCCCCCCCCGACTCCCAGCAGTAGCGGCGCCACCCACGCCACAGGCGACCACCGACGGCAGCAGCACCACCGCCGGCGACCTCCACTCCCTAGGTTAGTTTCTCTCTCCTTTCTTTGTTTTTTCTGAAAAACACTGATTTTGTTTAATTTCTCCATGTTAGGGTTCAAAGTTATATATTATTTGTTCAACCATGTTAGGGTTCAAAGTTAATTTCTCCATGTTAGGGTTTAATTTCTCCATGTTAGGGTTCAAATTTAGCTCAACCATGTTAGGGTTCAAAGTTATATATTATTTGCAATTTTTAGGGTTCTTATTAATATTTTTAGTCCAAAATATTTAGTTTTACCTACTAAAATAAGTTTGAATTGCTAGCTCATTTTCTTGTAATTCTATGAGTTTAGAAAAAATAAATTAACTATTTAGGTAGATTAATTTATATATGGGGTTAAATTTCAATTTATGAAGCAACAACAAGAAGCATGGATGTCACGGCCCAAATCCCAAACCCCGGCCGTGATGGCGCCTCTCGTGAAGACAAGGCCAGCCAGAACAACGGAAACACTTCTTTTAACAATTACTTAGCATTAATAGATCCACCACGCATATAAAACAGTTATAAAAGCGAGAACAGCAACAATAGCAAAGGAAACCATCCCGACACAGCCCAAACCGGGGTGTCACAAGTCATGAGCTACTACAGAGTTACTATATGTCTAAGAAATAGAATATCTGATACAATAGTCTGAAGGAACTGAAATAACATAAAATAGGGGAGTCAAGGGGCTGCGGACGTCAACAGCTACCTCGAAGCTCCAACTCGCTGCCTGTCTGTGAAGAATATCAGTGCTCAGAAGCGGACTCTGCTATGCCTGAATCTGCACACATGGTGCAGGGAGTAATTTGAGTACTCCGACCCAGTGAGTAATAATAATAAATAATAACTGAAGGCATGAAAACACATAAGTGCACAAAACAATGCTATATCAGGCAGTAAATCACTTTAAGCAGTAAAACAGTAAAAGGTCAAATGAAGTCTCATTTTCTTTAAGACGGGTAAATCGGGTAAAACAGTAGATGAATAGTGAATAGTAAAACGGCCCCTCGGGCCCAGTATCAATCGCTCAGTACAGTAACAGCCCATCGGGCTCAATCTCAGTCACACAGCATAGGGCTCACTCTCAAATCACACGGGTACCCGCGCTCACTGTGGGTGTGCAGACTCCGGAGGGGCCCCTTACGGCCCAAGCGCTATATCAACATAAGGCCTAAAAGCCTTCTCACATCACACTCGAGGCCTGAAAGCCTCCTCACATATCACTCGAGGCCTAAAAGCCTCCTCACAATACACTCGAGGCCTGAAAGTCTCATCACATCACGCTCAAGGCCTGAAAGCCTCACTCAGTCCAGAAACATCATAAGCCCCTCGGGCATCAATAAAATAATAGTTCCCAGCCCAAACAACAGTGAAATATCATTAAACTCAAAATTCAATTAAAGCGGCTGAGTTTGCAAAACAGTATAATTATTAGGACTGATTTCAAATAACTTATCAAAATAGTGAAGAAGTAGTGACAACGATCCCCAAAGGATTCAAGTAATCGGCATTAAGCCCAAAACATGGCAATAAGCCCAAATCACGATGATAAACAAAGCAGCTTAGTCAAATACGCGGTAAAATATCAAACGGGACGGACCAAGTCGCAATCCCCAGTATTAAACAACCCCGCGCTCGCCATTAAGCGCGTGTTTCACCTCAATATAGCACTACGTTGTGCAAATCCGGGGTTCCAAACCCTCAGGATATCATTTACTATCATTACTCACCTCAAGCCGGCCAAAATCCTAGCTCGCTATGCCCTTGCCTCGCAAATCGACCTCCTCACGCGTCGAATATGATCAAAACCACAACGAATACGTTACAATAGGCTAAGGGAACATAACCCAATCGAAAAGACTCGAAAAATATCGAATTTCACGAAATTTGCAAAACCCGAGCCCCGGGCCCACTTCTCGAAAAATTAGAAAATTAACATCATCGGATTCTTCTTCTCGCCACGAGTTTATACATACCAAAAACTCCCAAATCCGAGCCCAAATGACCCATCAAATCCCACTTTGAAATACCAAATTTCCAAGCCCTAGCTTTACCCTCTTTTGATGAATTTCCACAAATTTTTATGTTAATTCTACCATTAAATCATGTATTAAGGTCAAGTAACTCACCTCCAATCACACCTAGTAGAAACCCCCTTCAATTTCTGCCCAAAAGCTCTCAAGGTCGATCAAAAATGATGGAAATAACCCTTAGCTCGCGGAACAAAAAAATGAGCTTTCAAAATCTTTCTCTGAACAGGCATTTCGCATCTGCGGTTACCTTACCGCATATGCGACTACCGCTTCTGCGGTTCATCCTCCGCTTCTGCGAAATAACTATAACGTCCAGGACCGCTTCTGCGGTCAAGTCCCGCTTCTGCGGACACCGCTTATGCGGTCAACCATCCGCTCATGCGGAACTCCTCTAAGGCGTGCGGACCGCTTCTGCGGTCAATGTCCGCGCCTGCGGACACCGGACCTGCGGAATTAATCCGTTTCTGCGAAAATCCTCCCATTGGCCAACTCTCGCATCTGCGCCCCTACTCTTCGCATCTGCGGAACCGTATCTGCGGCCCCTCTTCCGCAGATGCGGAAATACCAGATATCAGCAATTCTTCAGCAATCACCAAGTCCAAAATCATCCCGATGACCATCCGAAATCATCCCGAGGCCCCCGGGGCCTCAACCAAAAGTGCCAACCCATCCTAAAACATCATTCAAACTTGCCCCAACCATCAAAACACCACAAACAACACCAAAACCATCAAATTACATCGAATTCAAGCCTAAGTTCTTCTAAAACTTCCGAATTACGCATTTGATCAAAAACCCGACCAAAACACCTCCGAATGACCTGAAATTTTGCACACACATCCCAAATCACCTAACGAAGCTACAGCAACTCTCGGAATTCCATTTTGACCCTCGAATCAAAATCTCACCTATCAACCGAAATTCGCCAAAATACTAACTTCGCCAATTCAAGCCTAATTCTACACCGGACCTCCAAAATCAATTCCGATCACACTCCTAAGTCGCAAATCATCCCCCGAAGCTAACCGAATCACCGGAAATCACATCCGAGCCCTCTAACTCATAAGTCAACGTCCGGTTGACTTTTCCAAAACAAACCTTCCTTAAAGAGACTAAGTGTCTCATTTCCTTCTAAAACCAATACCAATCAACTCATTCACCCAAGACTCTCAAAATGAAATATAAGGAAGCAGAAAATGAGTAAAACGAGGTGGTAACTCACGTGACGACGGGCCGGTTCGTCACAATGGAGAAAGAACATTAAAAATACTAAATTTAAGCCTTCAAAAGACATGAAACATTTAAAATCATTAAGCTCTTGCGTTGAAATCTTAGGTTGCTTATTCTAAATTAGAATGAAAAAAAAAAGTCTCACACTAATTAAAATAAGTTTCTAATAAGGTGTTAATAAATATTGCATTGAAATCTTAGGTTGCTTATTCTCTATGGACTGAAATTAGTACCTTCATATTAACATATTTATATTAAAAGCACGAAGGCCTTTAGCGAAATGTTATACAAATAGAAATAAAAGATTATATTAAAGAATTTTAGGATATGAATTCGACTTTCAGTTAACTAAAAAAAGATTAGGATATGAATTAACTAAATTAATTTCCTCTTGTTTTATTTGTATAGATGGAACATCGTACTTGGATGTACAATAGGAATTATCCTAATCGACAAGGATTGAGGGAGGATTTTGTAGAAGGGGTGGATGACTTAATTAGACATGCAATGTCACTTCCACCATACCTAACTGAAGGAGTAATTAGGTGCCCTTGTGTTAGGTGCGACTGTATGAAGTTTGGAAAACCGGCGGAAGTTAAGCATCATCTTTATAGAAGGGGGTTTATAGAAAATTACTTTGTGTGGACTAATCATGGAGAGATCGATGGTAGCCATGGGATATTTCATAACATGGTTGTGGGTGAAAGTAGTAGGTCGGTGGAGAATACAAATCGTGATTCTAGAATTCATGATATGGTTGCGGATGCTTTTGGGATGCACTTAGGG
>NW_017671869.1:29947-55586 GCF_001879085.1 Nicotiana attenuata
GAAGTTTTAGAAAATGATTTGGAACATCCTGAACACATATTGGAAGAAGTTGATATAAATGAAGTAAGAAATATAGAAAACGAGGAAGAAGAATCAACTGATGAAGCTCAAACTAGTGAGGAAGAAGAATTCTCGGACGAGGAACTATACGTCGATGAGCTTTAAAAAGTTGGTTTCTTTAATAACTCTTGTTTATAGCTAGTTTCTTTATATGTTTCAATCTAAATATGTATTATATTATGCAGATGACAGGCAAGGGTCGAGAAAAGGCTAAGAAACCAAAGAGGAGGGTAGAAGATAATCCTCCATCTTTTCCTGCCTCTTCAGAGATGCCTATGCCTATGCCTATGGCTTTGCCTCCACCCCAGGGCTATTTTGAGCTGCCACAGCATCACCAGCCCTACACCTTCGTGCAGACACCAGGTCTTTCGTCACAGGGCCATAGGACTGTACGTCCGACATACAGTCTAGCTGCCGCACGACCACGTGGATCGCAGCCATCTGCATCGCATGGATCGCATCGATCCATGTCACATCCACATGGATCACAGGCATCAGTGTCACACCCACTCGGGTCACAGCCACTCGGGTCACAGCTATCAGTGTCACGTCCACTTGCGGGCCATACAGCTATGTCGCAGTCACAGGGCTCGCAGTCATCTTCATCTGGGACTCCACCTATTTCAGGCCTTCGCCTGCGAGATACTAGCTCTGACCCCCCTACACCTTCCACACATGCCTCTGATATACATGCTTCGGACGCTGATGCTGATGATGACGAGGAGGTGCATTATGATCAATATGGCAGGATCATCATAGTCCATGAGGGTGATAGGTAAGAGTTATTTGTTATTTTTACGTTTATTGTTTTGTACAGTTTTACTAAGATATTAATGTGTTTTTTTTATTAAATTGCAGGTTCATCCCTAGTAATATTACTACAAGGATAATCACCAAAGCCACCAGAAAGCTTTATGATGGCCCTTATGCGACTTGGAGTGATTTCCCATTCGCGCTGAAAGAGCAAATTTTCAATCAATTTAAGGTATAAATATTCTTTTAAGCAGTACAATTATTTAAATATGTATTATAGAAGATAGCTTTTATATATATATATATATATACTTACACTATACTATGCACTAAGTATTAGTGCATTAGCTAATATTATATCGAATATAGCTTATATATATATTCGATAAAAGCTTAGTGTATTAATACATAATTATTCAAAAGTTAAGTACATTAATACTTAGCTTTTATTAGCTAATATTATATTCGATATAATATTAGCTAATGCACTAATACTTAGTGCATAGTATATATATATATNAATTGAAGATGCCTGAGGGTTATGCGTCGAATTTTGGGGAAAAAGTTGATATGGAGGTAGGGAAGTTGAGCCATTTGAAAAGTCATGACTGTCATGTTTTCATGGAGACCTTAGTGCCTATTGCATTTTGTGGCTTGCCTGAACGAATTTGGAAACCCATCACAGAGATTAGTTTGTTTTTCAAACACTTGTGTTCTTCCACATTAAGGGAAGAAAACCTACTCCGGATGGATCAGAACATTCGTGTAACTTCTACTAAGATGGAAAAGATATTTCCATGTGGTTTTTGATATATATATATATATACTATATACTATATACTATATTATAAGCAGTTAATGCACTTAACTTTTGAATAATTATTAGCTAATAAAAGCTAAGTATAATATATCGAATATAGCTTTTATGATATTTCCATATAATACTTAACTTTAGAAATACAGAGCAAGTGTGTATGGGAACACCGCTATAGCGCGGATGTGGCTGCAAATTTTCATCTCAAAGCTCGCAAGCGGTTGTTGCATTGTTTCTCCAAAGCTAGAAAGTTGAACCAGAAGCCTGGCTGGTTGCTTCAGAATTTATGGGAGGATTTGCAAAGGCAATGGCTTACCGCAGAGTTTTTACAGAAGAGCGAAAAAAGAAAGAAAGATTGTGCATCTGAGAAGGGAGGATCTTTGCACACTGGAGGTGCGATCAGCCTAGGGACAATAAAAGAAGAATGGTACGTAATTGCTTAATTTATTTTAATTTTCAAAGTATATCTATTCTGTTTATTAACTAAAATTTATGAGTTTTCAGGAAAAGAAGTTGGGGCGTCCGATGAACCAAGATGAGCTATTCAAGGAGACTGATATTGTAAAGAAGAAGAAAGAGACGGATCAAGAAAGGTGGGTCGAGGGCCGAGCCTCGACTGTACATGTAAGTTTTCACTTTTCATTAAGTATTTTGATTTACTTTTATATAAATTTTGAAATACTAATTCAATGTAATTTTTCTTATAGGGTCGCTTCACAGCTGAAGTGGAGGAATTCATACGCAATCAGCCACCTAATGAGTCGGGCGAGCCAATCCAAATATCGGACGAGGATGCTGAAAGAATGTGGACGCAGGCTGCTGGCGGTCCAAAATGGGGGAAGGTATACGGGCTTCCTACTAAGATATTCCATCGCTATAAGTGTGGAATGCAAGGAATAGGGACTTCCTCGCAAGCCGAGCAACTTGATGGGGAGAGCCTCTCCTCTATGCGGGATACTGTGACAAAGCTGACATCCGAGCTAGAAGCCGCCAAGGAAAGAGAAAAGCTTAGAGATGCTCAGTACATTGGCATGCAAGAGCAGATCAAATCTCTCCTAGCTTCTGGCAGTTTTCCGATTCCCCGCTGTCGTGAGTCATCGCCAGAGGCTCGCCTTCTCCGTGCTCGTTCCTCCCGTCCTCCCCGTGATCGTTCTTCCCATCCTCGACAAGTACACCCTTTTGGATACCGTCTTGGTGATGAAAGTTTATCAGACGGTGATGATAATGATGTACAAAACAATCCTTGACTTTTATACACTTTGAACTAGACAAATACAATCAGTTTTCGAATGGGCTTGTAATAACAGTTAACTTAGTTTGGTTAGCTTAAAGTATAAAGTTCTATTGAACTTTATACTTTGTTGGTTTTAATGTTGTTGTTGTGTTGTTGTTGTTGTTGTTGTTGTTGTTGTTGTTGTTGTTGTTGCTTTTTATTGTTGTTGTTGTTGTTGTTTATTGTTGTTGTTGTTGTTGGCATAAAATGCCTGTTTAGGAATTTTGGTAAGCTGGCAGGTGGTGTAGCTGCCAAAACAGGCAGTTTCTGCCAAAAATATACCAAGAAAAACGACCATCTTTGGTCGCTAGTTGGTCGCTTTTCCCTTAAAAAAACAATTTTCTGGGCAATAGCGACCAAGGTTGGTCGCTATTTAACCCAGATTTCTCAAAAGCGACCAACTTTGGTCTCTATTTTCCAGATTTTAAAATATAATATTTTCTTTACAGACCAAAGTTGGTCGCTTTTTTATGATTAATAATAAATAAAAATAAAACGTAATTTACATGTGGAGACCAACTTTGGTCGCCAAAATTATATTATTATAATATTATTGCGACAAAAGTTGGTCGCCAATTTTTTAACCCGAAAAATTTGGTCCTTTTACCTTAGAGACCAAAGTTGGTCGCTAATTGGCGACCAACTTTGGTCCCTAAGGTAAAAGGACCAGCTTAATATCGACCAGGCCTGTTTGGTCGCTTTTTGGCCAATAAGCGACCAACTTTGGTCGCTTTTCGTGGTCGCTTTTTTCCGAATTTCTAGTAGTGTTTAGGATTTTTAGGCTTGCAACCTTGAGACTTATTCTCGTACCCATTGCAGTTGTTGTTGGTGCTTTGCACTAAGTTTACTTTAAGTGATGTCATCCTAGCTTTGGCAGATTCTTTTCTGTTGGAATCTTCAATTAGGATGTGGGTCACAATTTCCTCAATGGTGAAATTTTTCTGTTTGTGCTTTAAGTTGTTTTTGTAGTCACTCCATGAGTCAGGCAGCTTCTCAATTAGCGCTCCAGCAGCAAACTTTTCTGGTAAAGACATTCCCTCGGCCTTCAAGTCTTCTAACAATTTTTTAAATTCGTTGATTTGTACGTTCATCTCTTTATCATCTCTCATCTGCCACTGATAAAAGTTTTCCTACTACAAATTTTTGTTTTGTAGCATCTTCAGTAGTGAATTTTTTAATTAAAGCTTCCCAGATAGCTTTTGCTTCTTTATAACTGTAATACACGTCAAATAGTTCATTAGAAATAGTTTGCAATATTGTATGACGGCATACTTTGTTGGCATATTGCCATGACTCCACTATTTTATTATCAGCGCCTGCACTAGGTTGTGGATGCAGCAGTGCATGTGCAACACCATGGACATCAAGCAGTGAGAAAATACGTTCTTGCCAACGTTTGAAATTTTCATTGGCGAAAATATCAATATTTGACACATCTGGAAATGGCCTGGCATATGGCAGTGCAATTGGGGCTGGAGCAACGGACGTAACGCCAATATTGGCGGTATCAGTAGTATTTTCAGCATCAGTGTTATTTGCCATAGTTTCTTAGAATGTAGTAATTGAGAGCAAAAATTTCAATAACATTATTTCAATATTCTTTGTAAGCAGATACACGAATTAGCTTGAGTCGTGCTGTCACGACCCGGATTTCCCACCCTCGGGAGTCGTGATGGCACCTACTAATAGGAGCTAGGCAAGCCAATTTAATTTAACACTTCTCTCAACATCATTAACAGTACAAAGAAGAACGAGGCAATTAATATAAAAGCGGAAGTCTCGAAACATAATTAACTGAAACCAAGTGCGAAAATCCAAATACACCTCTACCCAGATCTGGTGTCACTAACTCACGAACTTCTACTGAATGCTAAATACAAAGTCTGAATAAGAATACAGTACTGTCTGATCCGATACAAGGGAAATCAAACGAAAGACAGAGATAAGAGAGACTCCGGGCCATGCGGACACCAGCAAGGCTACCTCGGAAATCTCCGGACTGAAGTAAGCTCCCAACGCTCCTACTGCTTTCCAAAAGCTCCTGCTCCGGTACTATGACCTGTGAAAAAAGCACAGAAGTGTAGCATCAGCACAACCGACCCCATGTGCTAGTAAGTGCCTGGCCTAACCCCGTCGAAGTAGTGACGAGGCTAGACAGGACCTACCAAAAATAACCTATGCAGATATATATATACAAAGGCAACAGAAATAACAACAGAGAACATCAACTAAAAAGGGGAAGGGGGCATGCTCGGGGGAAATACAGCGAATACAGGTCAACGGATATAACGACGAAACTATCTCAATACCATAGCTCATATATAAGTGGTCGGCGCGCCACACGATCCCATTTCTTAATTCATAAGTGGACGGCGTGCCACACGATCCCATTTCGTAATATATAAGTGGTCGGCGTGCCACACGATCCCATTTCATAATATATATACATATAATCTTTCTAAAGGAGGCCCCATTAGGGGGAAATTCAACAACATAACAGTTTAACCCGGCAAGGGTACAACTAACAGCCCAAATATCCCGGCAAGGGAGCAACAACAATAATAGACTACGTGTCCCGGCAAGGGAAAAGTCACAACACTTTCTCTTTTAGTCACTTTTTCTCAACTATCAAATTCTAGTTCGAGACAACGATCCAATAATATACTAATCGCAATTCCTCCTCAACCTTTCACATTATAGGAAACTTAGCAATCAAACAAGAAAGATGTTTCACAAAGTCCGGTTCAAACACAGTTAAGACCCACGGTCATGCTAGACTCCGGTGTATAGATAACCGTCACCATACCTATACACCGTACTCTTCATTTTGCAATTAGCAAATAATATCCTAATCCAATTCCCTCTAACCAAAGTTAGAACAAACACTTACCTCGGTCCAAGAATAGCAATCAACTCTCTAATACACCTTTCCTCTACAATCCAACTCCGAAACAATGATATCTAGGCATAATTAGTTCAATAATATCAATAAGGGCTCAAAAACATAATCCCATAGCCCAGAAATGAAATTCCTATCATTCTTCCCAAAACACCAAATTTCGACCCCGGGCCCACATGGTCCAAACTCGAGGCTCGGACCAAAACCCGATCACCCATAACCCCACGAGTTCAAATATATAATTTATTTCAAGATTCGACCCCAAATTGAGGTTGAATCACCCAAAATCCCCAAAGCCCTAACTCTACCCAAAACCCCCATTTTCTACTTTGAATTCATGATTTAGGGCTAGGAAATAAGTGATTAGTGGAAGAAATTAAGAGGGAAAGAAGTTAAGAACACATACCTAAGAGGCTATGGAGAAAGAAGCTCTTCAAAATCGCCTATGGAGTGTTAGAGAGAGGAGCTCGTGTGAAGAAATGGCTAAATCCCGAGCTACTGATTCTATTTTGAACTTAAAAATTCGCTGGGCAAAATTGCCCTTCGCGTTCGCGGGAAAGGGGCCGCGTTCGCGAAGGGTAAACTGGACACTCCATCGCGAACGCGTGAAATAGAATGCGAACGCGTAAAAGAAAATGTTGGGGGGTCCGGGGACTGTTATACGCGAACGCGTGAGGGGCCACGCGAACGTGTTAAGGAAGCTGGTAAAGCTACGCGTTCGCGATAGTGAGGATGCGAACGCGAAGGAGGGGGAATTAGAACTACGCGATCGCGTGAAGTAGGACGCGAACGCGTAAGAGGGGAAGACCAAAGCACTACGAACGCGAGCCTGAGGCCGCGTTCGTGAAGAACAAAATGCCTGTGTAAAAATGCAGCAGAATCTGATCCTTTCCTAAGTGTAAAAACACCCCGAACCACCTCCAATTCACTCCCAAGCCCTCGGGGCTCCTAACCAATCACACACACTAACTCAATAACATCCTACGAACTTACTCGAGTGATCAAATCGCCAAAATAACATCAAAAATCATTGAATCAAGCCTCAAGGTCATCATTTTCATTTCAAACTTCATAACTTCAAATTTTAGATATTTAGGTCCGAAACACGTCAAATGACATCCGATTTCGACCAAACTTTACAGAAAGCGCTTAACACATATTTAAGATTTGTACCGGGCGTCGGAACCAAAATACGAGCCCGATACCATAGTCTTTTAATAAATTTTCATTTCCATTTTCCTTAATAATTTCAGAAAAATAATTTCACAGAAAAATTCATTTCTCGGGCTCTCGACCTCGAAATTCGACTCCGGGCATATGCCCGAGTCTCATATTTTTCTATGGACCCTCCGAGACCGTCAAATCACGGGTCCGGGTTCGTTTGCCAAAAGTGTTGACCAAGGTCAACTTTAATCATTTTAAAGCCACATTTTGAAATTTTTCACAGAATTTAACATATAAGCTTTTCGGCGACGCGCCCGGACTACGCACGCAAATCGAGGCAAGCAGAAATGAGGTTTTCAAGGCCTCGGAAGCACAGAAAAAGAGAGAAATCCGGTGATGACCCTTTAGGTCGTCACATTACACCAAATCAAAAGTCTTCTTCTAAAAAAATGTCACTACTGATGCAAAAGCTTTTGTGCTATCATCCTTTGCAATGAAGGAAGGCTCGCAATTTGGAAAATACTTAGGATTCCCTTTATTCAGTCAACGATCCCGGAAAACTGATTTCCAATTCCTCCTGGATAACATTAAACTTAGATTGGCAGGATGGAAAACTAATATGCTATCCATGGCTGGCCGTACCACTCTCATCAAAGCCACCCTTAATTGTCTACCCAATCACCTAATGTAATTAATACAAATTTCCAGTTATATAACTCGACTACTAAAAAGATACCAAAGAGACTTCCTCTGGGGAACTACTCCAAAAAAAATAAAACTTCATCTAATCAAATGGAAATATATTCAGCTAGATAAGAGAGATGGAGGCCTAGGAATACCTAACTTAATTCATAAAAATCATGCACTACTTGGGGCCCAGGCGTGGCGGCTATTTAACTCACCCCTCTCACACTGGGCACCAATACTCCTAGCTAAATACTTACCTCGTAGACACTCTAGCACCATAACCATACTTGGAAGGCCATCCAACAAGGATGGCCTTACTTCCAAGAAGGCCTTACATGGAACATCTCAAATGGTGCTCATGTCCAATTTTGGACAGAACCATGGATGGGGCCAAAAATAATTCTCCGACAACTAATAGAAGCCCATTATCAGAACAACACCAAACTCCCACAGTTGCTAACTATACAACCCACAATTCAATAAACTTGGTCTCATTCCCTTTGAGTTCCCACCACAACTACTAAACTCATTAAAAAAAATACATACCTACTACATCAACTCCTTCCTCCTTCGACAAAATAATCTGGGATATAAGCCCAACGAGGCTCTTCACAGTAAAATCCTTATATCACAAATTACATAATTCACGCTCCAACTCTTCCTTCAAATGGATTTGGGCATCACCAACACCGCCCAAAATTAAACATTTCATCTGGCTTGTCAGCCACCATAGACTACCTACTGCGAGCTACCTCCATCATATCAATATTTCTATTACACCAATGTGCAGTATTTGCAATAGAGCACCTGAAAATATTGAACATCTCTTACTACACTGCCCAAATACACAAATAGTTTGGCACAATCTAGGCCTTCATGCACACATCCAGTTGCTACGAAATTTTAAGGAGGGACCTCTACAACGACTTTTCCAACTTATCACCACTTAACTAACCCCCCCCCCCCCATAATCTCCCATCACAAACTCTAATCCCTTACGCACTTTAGCATGTATGGAAAAGTTGCAATCGTAGTATCTTTGACAAAACTAAAAGTTACCCTGATACTAATCATATAGTAGCAGAAGCTACTGAATACACTTATCTAGTAAACACTAATGCAAGTAATCGTCAAACACTTTCCTCAATGCCCATGAAATGGAATCCTCCAGCACAAGGATTCTATAAACTCAAAACTGCGATGGTGCCTCCACGCCTTCTACAACAAAGCATGGTCTTGGCGGAGTCTTTAGAAATTGTGCTGGACGCTGGTTAAGGGGATATGCAGCAAAACGCCATAAAGGCACTCCTACCTCACTGAAACTCCATGCCTTACTTGAAGGACTGCATATAGCTTTACAACATAGCTTGATGCCACTGGAAAATAGATGTGGACTCCACTGAGGTAATTATTATGCTGCATACTCATAATCTTCATTACTCATCTGTTCTTTTTGAATGCAGGTCTCTACTCCAACAGCTGGGTAATCCACGTATTACGCACACATACAGGGAGCTTAATGCGGTGGCAGATAAGCTCGCAAAACATGGATCCACTTTAGCTATGACGAATACACATATGATGTTTTTGAATCCTCCACTCTTTTTGAGGGCAGACCTGATGAATGACCATATGGGCACTAGGTAGTTGTGGCGTTCTTCAACTCATATGGACATTACTACAACTTTTTTTTTGAATTAAACTCAGCACCGACTACTTGTACTAGTTCGAGATAACACTGCCCGCCAGTTTTAGCACCTTTTTGTACTGTGGAGCCATAAAGACTCACCACTCTCTATAATGTGACTTAATTTATTAATACAAGCATCTTTTTTGACACAAAAAAGAGATAAAGACAATAGCTATATCTATCTTGCTCAAAAACTGTACGTAAATAAGACAGAGGATTTTTACGTGGAAAAATCCCACACAGGGGGATCAAAAAATCACAACCTCAAAACCTATCTCTCTAGGCGAGAGCTTCTCTCTCTAGGCTATTTGGGCGATTTCACTGCTCCGACCTTCTATGGCCTCGCCGGCCGGTGGCTGGGCTGCCTCCCCCACCTCCTCCCAACATAGCCTAGCCCCCTACGACATCAAACAACACCCCTACACCCCTAGATTATTCAAAAATTTTGAAGTTGTGCACGCTCAATAGTGCCATGCACGAACAGAACTCTATTGTTGAGCCAATTCCAATGTGTAAACCAATATTGTTGAATGCCGAGCATATTGTCTAGTTCACAGAAGCAGAAGTAGAGAGGATGGACGTGATCGAAGGACTGCAATATTCATAGTTGGAAAACTTTCCTATGGCAGTCCAGATTTGCAATAGCTGCGCAAATAACTCCAATTCAATGTGGGATTAAAGGTGAGTGTAATATTGGTTTTTTAAGGGAAAGGCATATTTTGATCAGAATGACTTTATGGCAAGATTACCTGAATTTTACGTCAACGAATGCTCATTATATTAAGGACAGAAATAGATATGAATATCAGCTTAGGCCATTGATTTATGATTCCAAATTTAGAGCTGGTGAGGAAACTCCCAAGGCAATGGCTTGGATATCATTCCCAGGCCTACTGCCAACTTTTTTTGTCAAGGAATGTTTGTTTTCGTTAGCTGCAGCTGTAGGCAAGCCTTTGCATCTGGACATGGCTACTATAAATAAAACTAGACCTAGTTGTGCAAGGGTGAAGGTGCTAGTTGATCTACTTGCAGATTTGCCTAAGAAGGTGAGGATGGACATAGTTAATAAAGTTGTAGGTACAACAAGGACTAAATGGTGAGAATTCAATATGACATGCTGCCTAAATATTGTAGACATTGCAAACTTCAAGGTCATGATCAATTGGAATGTTGGAGGTTGCATCTAGAGTTATATGTGGAGAGGGAGACTACTAATCAAACTGTCAAAGGAAAGGAGCAGGGCAATGGTAATACACAGCCTCTAATGATCTTATCTAGTGGATTGTTGGCAATGTGAGTGGTACCTCAAAGGAACAGTGGAAGGAAGTTAAAGATAATAGAGTTAGGAATGTGGTAAACCAAACTACAAATCATAGCAACACTGTAAAGGAGATTGTTCCAGTACAGCAGAATGGAAATCAACAGTCTAATGGTGGTAACAAGGCTATAGATGTTGGTCAGCAAGCAGGAGATCAAAGGAAAACTGGAAAGGAGATGGTAGCAGTGGACAATGGTGCAAACAACCAAGTGCAGGTAGCTAATAAATTTGCAGTCGTAGAAGTGGTTGATGAGGAAGATGAACCAGATAATCAATTGGCATTAGTAGCAGCTCAAACAACTCCTAAAAGCACAGCAATTGTGAATCAAGGTATAACACGGCAGCAACAATCAGATAAGGTGACTAAGACAAGAAATCTGAATCTTGCAGCCCCTGCATTTAATCCTAATTCATCTGGCATTGGCGCTACTAATGGTATAGTAAACTCAACTCCTAAAGCTAGCGGCAAGGAAGCACCAAGAACAAAGGAATCTACAGCACAATGGGTAGAATGAACATTCAATAATAAAGCAGGAGACATGGCTGTGGGAATTAATACCTCATGCCAGGATATTCCATCACAAGATACAATGGTGGAAAAGGAGTTGGCTAAAACACCAGAGGCTCAAACAAATGGGACAAAATTTCCTACAATTAGAGAAAGAGTTGAATGGAGTGGAGGCAGGCTATGGTCTGATCAAAGAGAATATGATTCAGAAGAAGGGGAAGTTCCAGAGGGAGTGCCTGCAGATGAGGAACCAATTGTGGAGGAGAAAGAAGAGGAAGAACAAAGTGTAAATGGGGAACCTATTGTCAATGTAAGCAACAATGATGACAATAACACAACAAAAGGAGGACCAGAAACATTGGTGTAGAACATTAGCCATCAGGTAGATGAGGCCACAGGTGTAGGGAACTCAGAAAGAAGAGGGCCAGACACAGGTGATCCTGGAGGTACAGATGTGGACGAATCTCAACAGCCAACAAATGATCCACAAGAAACCAGTGCAAAAGGAAAGAAAAACAATCCAAACAATCAACAGCTGCAGCGACTGCTACTATTCCATTGAAACAAAGACAATTGGAACTGGTAAAGAAAGGGGAGGAGCATGCATTAGCCTCTAAAATTCAAAACCAAACAATGGGTGTTGCAGCAGGAGTGCAAGAAGACAATGAGGCAGGTGAGGAAGTTGACAGAACAGGACAGGAAATGGATCAAGAATCAACTACTCAGAATTTTATAAATGTAGCAAGAAGAGGAGATCTTTCGCCTAGGCGGATGGAGAAGTAAAATCAGCAGCAAAAGGCAGAAAGAAACAACAAAAGAGAATATGGCAGCTCCTACAGCAGGGGTTCAAACAAGGAGGACACTGACTAAATCCAGTAATCAGTAATGGATGCTCTCATCTGGAATATAAGGTCAGTCAACACTCAACAGGCCTTTGCAAGGTTGACAAAAATGCATAGGCAGAATCATTATGAATTTATAGGTCTAATGGAGCCTAAGCAACAAGCAAAGAAGCTAGAAAGATACAGAAACAAAATAGTATTTGCACAGGCAATTTCAAATGTTTCCAACAAGATTTGGGCTTTCATAGATGATGTATTTGAGGTAACTGTCATGTACAATATGGTGCAGCAATTAACACTACGATTGTTTCACACTGAATCACATGTGGAGATGGTCCTAACTTTGGTTTATGCTAAGTCTGATGCTATAGAGAGGATAGAACTATGGGATTCTTTATATGCAATGGCAAGGGATATGGAGGTACCATGGCTAGTAGGTGGTGATTTCAATGTAATATGGGATGAAGAAGAGAACTTTGGTGGGCTTCCAGTGTCACTGAATGAAATTGATGACTTCAGACATTATGTTAACACTTGCAACCTCTTTGATCATCGCTTCAAAGGCAGCATTTTTACATGGTGGAATGGAAGGGCAGAAGAAGATTGCATCTTCAAAAGGCTAGATAGATGTTTGGCTAATGTGGAATTTCAACAAACATTTCCAGGTATAAAGGTGCAACATCTTTCGAAAATTGGATCAGACCATAGCCCAATGCAGTTGAAGTGTGATATAGAGGCTCCAATTATAAAGAAGCCTTTTAGATTCCTGAACTTTTGGGTGGAAAATGAATCATTTAAAGAGGTGGTAAGGGAGAATTGGAAGGCTAATTTTTCTGCAAGTCCTTACATCCTTTTTAATCACAAGTTAAAGAAATTAAAGAAGGCTCTAGCATTGTGGAGCAAAGCAACTTTTGGTGATATATTTCAGAAGATAGCTAGCATAGAGCAGGTGGTTTTACTTCATGAGATTGAGTTTGAAGCTAATCCTACAAAAATGAACAGGGAAAGACTACAAAAGGTACAAGCAGAATTGATTAAAGTGTTGGAATTGGAGGAGAAGTACTGGCAGCAGAAGGCAGGTATGACCTGGTTCAGGGAGGGGGCTAGGAACACTAAACTTTTCCATGCTCAAGTGAAAGGTAGAAGGAAGAAACTACAACTTAATAGAATTAAGAATAGTCAAGGAAACTGGATTGAAGAGGAGCAGGAAATTGCAGATGAGGCTATTAATTTTTACAAGGAGCAGTTCACTGAAACAGCCATCCCTTCATCATTTGATATTATCAATTGTGTTTCAAATCTGATAGATACAGAGCAGAATGCTGAACTGATAAAGCAACCAACCAAAGAGGAGGTCAAAGTGGCAGTGTTTGGACTCAATGGAGACAGTACAGGTGGACCGATAGTATGACAGGCAGGTTTTATCAATCTTGCTGGGACATAGTAGGGGATGATCTTTTTGACATGGTGAGGGCATTTTTTAATGGTCATGATCTCCCTAAATGTGTGACACACACCAATATTGTTCTGTTACCAAAGAAAAAGGAGGTCACTACTTTCTCAGATCTGCAACCCATAAGCCTCAGTAACTTTTCCAACGTGGTGGTTTCAAGGGTGATACATGAAAGGTTAGTGAGATTTCTTCCTAATCTGATATCTGAGGAACAAGCTGGCTTTGTTAAGGGCAGGAGCATAGTAGAAAATCTATTACTGACTCAGGAGATTGTGACTGATATGAGGCTTAGAACCAAAGCAGGACCTAATGTTATTATGAAGCTAGACATGACAAAAGCATGTGATCGACTATCCTGGTTATTTTTGACCAAGGTACTAAGAAGAATGGGTTTTTCAGAAAGGTTCATAGGCATGGTGTTTGGAATAGTGTCAAACAACTGGTATTCCATTTTAATAAATGGCCAAGCTCATGGTTTTATCAAGTCTTCTAGGGGAGTAAAATAAGGGGATCCTGTCTCTCCAACTCTATTTATCTTAGCAGCTAAAGCACTATCAAGAGGTCTCAATGCTCTACATAAGAACCTATACTTTTGTGGATATGGGATGCCAAAGTGGAGCCCAAAAATTAATCATCTTGCATATGCAGATGATATGATTATATTTTCATCTTCTGATGAAACATCTTTGCTGCTGATTATGGAAGTGCTTAGTGCTTATGAAGCTGCATCTGGGCAGCTTGTAAACAAAAACAAATTTGTTGTATATTTGCATCACTTATCAGACCTTGAAGCGATTAGCAAGGTGGAGAGGATCACGGGGATTAACAGACAAGAATTCCCTATCATATACCTAGGCTGCCCTATATTCTATGCAAGGAGAAAGCTGGAATATTATCAGCCCATGATCACCAAGATAATGGACAGACTACAATCATGGAAGGGTAAGCTTTTGTCTATAGGTAGTAGAGTTGTTCTTATTGCACATGTACTACAGAGTATGCCTATACACCTCTTGTCAGCTGTCAACCCTCCAAACTATGTAATAAATAGGCTGCATAAAATATTTGCCCAGTTCTTTTGGAGCAGCTCTATAGGAGGAACCAGAAGGCATTGGGCATCTTGGAACACACTATGCATGCCAGTTGAGGAAGGAGGAATAGGATTTAGGTCCCTACATGATGTATCTAAAGCATTATTCAGCAAGCTCTGGTGGAACTACAGAACAAAGCCAAGCCTTTAGAGCTCTTTCATGAGTCAAAAATATTGCAAAAAAATGAATTCTGTAATTGTTCCATGGAGGAAAGGGTCACACATATGGAGAAAAATGTTGGAGTGTAGAGATCTGATTGAACATCAAATAATTTGGCAACCAAAAATGGGATCGTCACTATTTTGGTTTGATAACTGGACAGGACTCGGGGCATTGTACTTCTTAGTTCCTCAGGAGTTTGGCATTGATGAATCTGTACATAATGTCTATGATGTCATTGAAGATGGAGGATGGGATGTGGACAGGCTATATGAATTGCTACCTGAAGAATATGCAGTACATATAATAGAAAAGATAAAGCCACCTTCATCACAAGATATACTTGACACACCTTATTGGATGCTGGAACCTCGAGGTTATTTTAGTGTTAAAACAGCATGGGATTATCTGAGAAGAAGAGATGAACCAAGAGCAGCTTACAGGATGATATGGGTAAAAGGTTTGCCTTTCAAAATTTCCTTTTTTATGTGGAAGGTGTGGAAAGCAAAGCTACCATTGGATGACTTTATGAGAAGGCTTGGATACTTTATGCCATCTAAATGTTGGTGCTGTGTACAGCCTAAGGAAGAATCTCTGCAGCATTTATTCTTCAGATCTGAAACAACCAGGGCAGTATGGTATTTTTTTTTATCGAGGGCAGGAATAGCTGTGAAAGGATTATCAATGCACCAAGCTATCACAAAATGCTGGACTGCTAATGTGTGCCCAAGGTTAAAACCAATAATGCAAGCACTTCCCTCTTGCATAGTCTGGGAACTGTGGAAAAGAAGAAACAGCATGAAGTATGGAGATGCAGTGTCAACTAGCAGGGTGATCTACCAAGTGTCAACAACTCTTCAAGCATTGGTAAAGGTAAGAAAGCCAGGTATCAAATTGGTTCCTCACAAGTGGCACGATCTGTTAAAATGATGGAGAATTACACCCCTACACTTAAGGTGAACAAAGTCATGTGGGAATTCCCAAGTGCAGGATGGCCAAAAGTCAATACAGATGGGGCTTCGAGGGGAAATCCTGGCAGAAGCTCAATAGGATATTGTGTAAGGGATGAGAAAGGTGACATAGTATGGGCAGTAGGGAAGGAAATTGAAGAAACAACAAACACAGTAGCTAAAGCTAAAGCTATGGTAGAGGCACTGAGGTTCTGCAGAACGCAACAATACTCTCATATATGGCTTCAAACTGATTCAATGCTCTTGAAAAAGATCATGGATGGGTTGTGGAAGCCACCATGGATCATTGATAAACAGGGGGAGGAAATTAGGCAGCTAATGAATGGGGGTAATTACACAGTCTCACACATTTATAGGTAAGGTAATAAGTTGGCAGATCATCTTGCCAATTATGCCTTAGACCATGGTGATATTGAATGTCAACAATTTTGGCAAATGGATATACAAGGGAGGAGGATCATAAATGAAGATAAGATGCAATGTCTAAGTTTAAGAGTGAAGGTGGCCAGGAGCTAAGAAGTCAGGAGAAAGGGAGGAGCAGGGTGCAGGAGATGTCAGTCGATCAATATATCCAAATCCTAAGGGAGAAGGATATGTTAATAAATTTTTATCTAACACTGTGTTCTTTTTTTCAGGTGTTCATAATATATTCTTGCACCTTGCTTGGATGGAATTACATATGGTGGTATTAGTGCTAAGCACTCAATCCATAGGAAGACCATTAAAGCAAGGCAAGGATATAGTGGCAAGGAAAGGAAATATGTTAGGCAAGACAGTCAGGTCTGCAGAAATCAGTAAAAGTCACAATGCCAATACACAAGATGTAAGGGAGTGCAAGACATACAAGGAAGATAGGGAAGGAAATAAAAGGGAGCATATTTACAAGGCTGGAAAGGTAAAAATAAAAGCAAATCTGCCCAGAATGTCTAAGAGAAATAGGCAGAATAGCTCAAAAGATTCAGGAGAATGGATTGTGATTCCATGGGATATAGGGAGCCAGGCAAGAATTTGGATCATAATTATTTCAAAGTAGGGGAAAAGTGAGTATAAGAGGAGTTGGGAGAGAGAGGCAGATAGAGGGAGCTCATCATATATGGAAAAAGTAGCAGGCTTGCTCAGAATGTCTAAGAGAAATGGACAACATGAGAATGAATGGTTAGGAATAGTTGAGGAAGAGGGAGTAGGTCCAAAAGAGCAACAAGCAAAACAACATGTAAGGTGGGCTAAACAGGAAGGAAAAAGAAAGATGGCAAGATGGTGTAGGATTAAGGAGAGTGCATCAGATTGTTTTGTACACATTTGGGAGGAGTACAAAATGATCAAGTTTTTCACTAACCTTGTTCTCTTTTTTGCAGGAGACGTTACCGTATTCATGCCTTGTCACAAGTTTCGACTTCAATGGGTGGTATTAGTACAATGTACTCATTCCCTTGAAGAAGGAATTGTGACATGCATAAGCATGAAAAATTACTACTGGGAAACACTATGGTCCAGCTTGAAAAAACACTGGCATTGGCAGCTATATTTGGGAAGCATCAACCTATATTGGATCATAACTGTGGTGCAGACATTTTCAATAGCAAATGAGGAAACAAGCACGACTGGAGTCTCAATAAAATTCAAAGGGACATCACAGGATTTGGGACGCAAAATATTAATAGCTGGAAGAAGTTTGATCATAACATGGTTCACTTGGCAATGATATTCGTGCATGAATGACAAAGAGTGGAGCATCTCGAAGGAATGGCAACACAATAGAATACACAAGGAAGTTCTTCAAGCAAGGGTCTCAAGAGGTAAGCAATGGAAGACCACCAAAAATCGAAGCAAAGTTGGTGCAAATACAATGAATAGAGGATATTTCTGGGAAGTGGTTCGTATTAAAAGCAGGTGCAGACATAAGCAATGGCACATCGGAAATGGAATGACAGTATTCAGAACATTACAAATGAAAGGAAAAGGATCAAAAGTCAGCAGCAAATGGACAAACAAGATACTACATAAGGAAATGGACTGCTATTGCAATATAAGGATCTGGGCAGCATTTGATATAGAAAGTGGTTATGGAAGCAAGAAGCGTGATACACAAAAGAATTGGGCCTTGTGGGACTGGAAAGAAAATGTGGAAATGATCATCTTTGGGCTAGTTTTTATGTATGCAATTTTTAATAGAGATAATGTGATATCAATGTTGAGTACACTACTCAATATTGGTAATAGGTTTAATGTAATTTTCAAATTTTATTCGTTTCATCTCGTAAGACCTCCTGACAAACTATGTTGTTTATTTTTTCTTATATAAATAAAAACCAACCCTAGGCACATCGCCTAATGGATTGATAAAAAAAAAATATGTATCTTGCTCAAACAAATCATATCATACTTTGATATGATTAATATTGTTTAATGGAGTAATAGAGTATTAAGCCTGGTAAATTAGAATGGATGGAGCAACCCACTTACGCGCCCAGGCAAACCTAAAAAACAAAGGAAAAAGAAAAGAAAACGCTGTTCTTTCAACACGAAGTGACCGAAAATACTTTGCACTACCAGGATTTAGGGTTTAAGCTTCTGCTTGATTAGATGTCCGGATTTCGAAACAATGGTGTTATGCATCTCCTCTACATTTATCGCTTCAGATTTCATGCATTTTACTCAACAGCTGCGGCAGCTCGTCACACCAAGCACTTGGTGGAGACACTGGTGAACTCACTTGGGTTCTCTACAGAAGAAGCCATTTCTACAAGCACAAAGGTAAGTCGCTTGAGACCAGAAAATATAAGCCTCTTTTAGTCTTTAATTTCTTCGAAAAATCTGGTTTAGATAAAACCCACATCAAAAAACTTGTTTCTTCAGTCCCTGCATTGATGCTATGTGATGTAAATAAACACCTTAAACCCAAAATTGAAGTACTTCAAGAACTTGGCTTTTCAGGGTCGGATCTTGTCCAAATTATTTCCAACAGTGGGAAATTCTTCACCACAAGGGTAGACTGTTATACAAGAGCAAATGTTGATTATCTTCGGAAACTATTGGGTAATGATGACTCTGTAGTTAAAATCATTAAGAGAAATCATATGGTGCTTACTTATGCTCTTCATGAAGTAATGCCACCCAATATATCGTTCCTGCAAAATATTGGGTTATCATGTATGGATATAGAGAAGCTTATGTTTTGGAATCCTGGGCTTTTAGTTCAAAAAACTGAGTGGCTCGAAGACATAGTGAGTCGAGTAGAAAAAAAATATCACATTTATCGGGGTTGCCCCATGTTTCTCTATGGAATTTATGCACTTGCATCTCTCAAAGAATCGACTTTGGAAAAGAAATTTGGAATTTTCAGGAGTTTTGGGTGGTCTGATTCGGACATTTTTACATTGGTTCAAAAACACCCTGCCTGTTTCAGCCAATCAGAAGACAAGCTCAAAAATGCGTTAAGTTTTTTTATGAAGGAACTCGGATATGAATCTAATTACCTGGTTTCTCACCCCGCGTTTTTGACTTATAGCTTGGAGAAAAGGATTATGCTTAGACATAACATTTTGAAGCTAGTCAATCAGAAGGAGCTAACAAAGTGTAGTCGGAGCTTCTATACCGTTGTGCTATGGTCTGAGTTGAAGTTCTTAGAGAGCTATGTGCTGCCTTTTAAGGATGAGATACCTGAGGTGTATGATTTATACGTCAAATGCAGAAGCTAATGGAGCATCTTTAGTTTTGTGAGTTTTACCAACTTTATTGATGTGTTGTTCCTTTTATGTTTTACTGTTTGGTTCATATTTCATTGCTAATTAGGCAATTTATCTTTTTGAAGTCAAAAGATGATGTTCTTTGATTTCAAAATGAACAAAGAGACTATAAATGTTTATGTTTCTATAAAGTGGAGCATTTTTTTTATGACATGGCTTTCTCAGTCAGAATAAGATATTCTGCTTTACTGCTTCTAATAACTTTATTGGTTCTTCTGTTTGTCATGTGATGGCCAAGATAATAAATATTCCTCCGAGAGCCCTAATTGACCCAGCGAATTGCTTCTGGAAAATAGATGTAGTATCTTCTCTCAGCTTGGGTAGACCTGTGTGTATAGAAGATAACTAAGCTAAAAATTAAGTGACTCCCAACACATACTGCAGCACAAGTTTTTGTTGGAAAGTTTTTATTCCACTTTGCTTGAGATGGAATAGTAGGTGTAACTTCTAAAGTCCATCCTCTTGCCAAATTTTCCACATTTACTTATGTAGTGTAGTAAGTTGTGTTTTAAAAGGCATTTTTGAGGCGAACCCTGGGGCGAGGCATGCCAAAATTGCCCCGAGGCAATGGTGGGGGCGAAAGTCTCAAGAGGTGTACGCCTAGCAATTCGAGGTGTACGCCCGGGCGTTAAGGCACGTTTTTCTAGTAAGGCGTAAGCCCAAGAGGCTTTTTCAAATTAAAACAAAATTTGCTGAATAAGTTCTTAATATTATACCCAAATTCTCAAAAGTAAGCTTGTAATTACTCAAAAGTCTTAAAAAGGAACTGAAACAATAAATTTAAAGGTCAAGACCTTTTTTTTTATTGCTAGAAGCCTTAATTTATGGTCCTTCCCAATTCTTTATCTTGTCCGCTAGTCTGCTACTATCTCCCAAAAGCAACGAACAATCAATTGTTTTTTGCAAATACAAGAAAAAATTTCATTCTCCCCCATAGAAGCAAGTTCAAAGTTCAAATTGCAGATTAGTCATCCTTTTTGTTCCTCCATGTTGAAAACTTTATTCTTTTCAACTTAAGTTACTTGTACTTGTAAGTAGCGTATAATGAATTGTTTTGACTAGTTTTTTGTAGGGATGGAAGACATCTATATATATTTTTCACTTATTTATAGTTTTCTTCAATTTTTATGCAATTTTACCTATTTAAAAATATTTGTTGTAAAATTATATTATTTTATGAAATATTAAAAATTAAATAACCATGGGGCTTACGCCCTGTGCCTCGGAGCTTATGCCTCGGCATGGAAAATGCCTCGCCTTACGCCCACGCTTTTTAAAACACTGATGCTACTAGAAACATTTCCTTTTTCACCAAAATAGTTTTTTTTTTTTAATTTTTATTCTGGCTATATGGAAATGTTTTCACTGTCTGCGCAATGTGTTTCTGCAAATAGATGAAAATGGACTCTTTTTTACTTCAAAGGTTGGATATAGAAAAATTACTTTATTAGTTCTTTGGTACTACTTAGTAGGAAACCTCAGTGTTTTAAAAGGGAAAAATGCAACAAATGACAAGGTTCATGGGGCTTGAAGCAAAAAGCATGAACTGAAGTGCGCAAGTTATGGAAAATAAGTAAGTACTAGCCATATATGAATGTAAGTAGTACATTGTCAAATTGCAATTAAACTAACTAATTTCAGCATCCAATATAAGGATGCCGGTATTACTCCAACTGAAGTTGGGATCCAAAAAAATTCAACCACTTCTCACTGGGATCACGTTGCGCGTTCTTTCAAGATACTCATGCTTTTTACTGCTAATTTACATTTTATTTTTGTCAAGCCAATGTTATATGTTAACACTGCAAATTGCAGATATTCTCAGTTTAAAGTAAAAGATGATTTTGGTTAGTGGAGAAGAATCGTTGTGAAATAATTAGTTCGTTGGTAAATGGAGAAGAAAAGTTGTGGAGAAATTTTGATTCGATAACATCGTCATATAAATGCTTATCCTCAATCTGGAGAATACATCTTCTAGTTTGCTGAAATTTCTTGTTTTCTTTGGTTGAGTTTTGCACTTCAAACATAGTTTTATTTGTGTCTGTATTTTCACTATTTAGGGGAGGTGGACTACTTCAGCATGTCTCGTGGAGTCTCTTCTCTCAATTTGATCAAGAGTGGGCATGAAGAAGCTTTTGTTTGCATAACGAACATAATGGTTCTACATGTTGCAGCAAGAAATTTTGGCTCAAAATACTTCAGAAAATCATTTATGTACTGGTATCATTGTCATTTTTTCCTTAATAACATAGTGGGTGGGGACAATTTGGAAATCAGTTATCGTAGGCTAACAAGGTTATTTTACGGGAATAGGGAAAACAAAGTGAGAATCTTTTAGGTTTCCACTAGGCTTTCACCAGATTAACTAAGCTTTACACCGTTATGTCATGTTCGGAATCAAAGTCTCTACAGAAATATGTACTGCCTTTCAGGAATGATATCTGAGGATTCTGAGGTTCATGATGCGTACGTCAAAGGTAGAGGTGAAATTGAAGATTCATTTATGGTAAGATGCAGACTGCAGATTCTTTGTTTCCGAGGTTCTTTCTTAATATTGTTCTTTCAATCCTCTCTAAGATATCTGCTAACTCACATGTTTTTTTTTTTTTTTTTTGGGTGTGTATCTATTTTCCTTGATGTTTCTTAATCCTATCTAGAATATTTTCCTCTCTTTGTTGACTGCCTTTATTAACCAATTATACTGGAAATATAAGGTATTCAGATTTTCTTGTCTATTGATTCGTTGAGGTAAATGTGGAAGGGTTGTATTTACCAATTGTATGAATCCATTTCTCAATCTGGAGTGCATGCTCTTGTTTTTGGCTGAAGTTTCCAACTTTCTTTTCACATGAATTTACTGCTCCTAAAGAAATCATGTCTGTATTACTTATAAATCTATATTTATATCTATATCTATCTATACTATATTAAAAGCACGAAGGCCCTATAGAAATATCGTTCGCCTTTTTTACCCTTCGTAAGTGCATTATATGTTGGATATAATTGTAATTATAATAACTATTTTTTTGGGAGAAAAAATAAAATTGTCGTGTACTTACTTAGAGTTTACATTGTTTGGGATTCTTTGGTTCTTGTTTCCTTTAGCTTTAGGATTCTTAAGATTCTTTTTTCTTTAGTTATGGTATTTTTCTTTCGTTGTCCCTTTTTGTACTGGTCTATTGTTCCTTTTGTGTCTACTTAGGATTCAATTTCTATGGTCTCTTTGGTGTAGGTTTAGTATTCAATATTTAAATTGGTTAGTTATTTTTATTTTTGTATTATATTCAATATTTTTCGCATTATATTTAGTCACGATATTAAATTATAGTAAAACTTTTTACTGAGAATAAAATTTCAAGCTATATTTTTCACTGGTCAAGTTAATATATGGAAGTAACATTTAGAATAAGGCAACATTTATTATATCATAAATGATCACATAAATAATCGTAATCTCTAATTTTCAATCAGTGCACAAAAAATTTAAGATTGTGTTCCGTAATAATACTATAGTCAAGAAATGCAACAATCAACTTTTCACTAATAGTTTTTTCAAACAGTTTCGTTTCGTTCGAAGAGGTAGTCTAACCAATGGAACAATATTTGGTAATTTCTTCAAATTTCATTGATTAATCTTACATTATGAATAATATTCTACTCTTATTGGCTATATAATTCCTAGTGGTAATTATTTATATAGTTAGCCAAATAGAAGCAACAATTATCAGTTTCATAATTTTATAATTTTTTTGTTAACTTTATTTTATAACTCAAATATAACTTTTAAAATAATATTATGTGATCTTTAAAAAAAATCCTTGAGTCGAGGTTCACGCGCAACGCGCGTATCCTGACACTGGTACTATATTAAAAGCACGAAGGCCTTAGCGAAATATTGTTCGCCTTTTTTACCCTTTAAAAGTAGAGTTCACATTGGATAAAATAGTAATTATAATGTAATTACTTTCCTAATATCTATGACTTTAAAATTAACTAAATTTTACTTATTAAATACTTCCTTATTCGAACTATGTAAAAGCTCTTAATATTTAGGAATCTAAAATTGAATAAGATTTTACTTAAAAAATTTCTTACTTAAATTGTATAACTATTTTCCTTAAATATGACTTTTCCACGTGTCTAAGTTGTTGATATTTCCATGTTTCCTTAAGTCTGACTTTTCCACGTTAGGAATGGTAGTGTAATGAAAATATTTTTCCAATTTTTTTCTTAGTTTTAATTTTATAGAGCTAAACACCTAAGAATTATTAAGCATGTTTTCAAATTCTAAATTTTGTATATTTTTTGGACCGTGTGAGTAGTGTTAATTCTAATTTTTCACATATGCATAAAGAGTGCTAGCGAAATATCGTTCGTCTTTTTTACCCTTTAAAAGTAGAATTTACACTGGATAAAATAGTCATTTAATTAATTTTCTAATATGTAGGAATATGCATTTAATTATTTTCCTAACAACTAGCACTTTGAGTTTTTAATGTTATCATTTAATTATTTTCCTAAAATTTAGTACTTTGAAATCAACTAAAATATTAGTACTTATTAAATATTTCCTTATTTTAACTAGAATTATTTTTCTTCAATTATATTTGAACTCCTTTCCTTGTGTGTATGGACGTACAATATTAATTTGAGATATGATTGTCACTATAAATTTGTGAATCAATTTTTATTTAAATTAAGGGTTTTACCACTTAAAAATATTTTTTCCCCTAAGACTCTTACTGTTGTGTATATTTGAAGAGTAGTTAGCGTAAAATATAAATATGATAAAGAAACTTAAAAATGCAAATCTTAGATGCTTTGAAGTGCATTATGCATTTATAATTACCTCCAAGATCATCAAACAAAGTTAATAACCATTCATATATTATAGAACAATACTATTAAATATTTAGCTTAGGGACTTGGTTTACCGCAGTTTAAAGCAATTTAGTTATAATTTTATTTCTTTGACAAATGTAAATTTTATTTTTCAAAGCAATTTTATTTTTATTTTGTAAATTTTTAAATATTTAGAACTTCAAAATCAGCTAAAAGTTTGGTTATTTACTTTTTACTTATTTGAATCTTGCAAGAACTCCTAATATTTAGGGATTTAAATGAAGTGAGATTTTATTATATTTTGCTTCCTTATTTAAATTGTGTAAAGCAACTATATAAAGTATTATTTTTCCAAAGAGAATCGCATAATGAATAAATTTCTAAAAGGAGGATTCCAAAATTTTTGCTCGTGTATTTTTCTACTCTATTAACTTTTACAAGAACTTATAAAGCTTCTTTATGCTTCTTTTGCAAGCATCTCCTTCAATTGTGGACATTACAGTTTGAAGTATGTTTGGCTAAGTACTTGGTAATCGGAAATATTCAAAGAAGCACGTCGACTTTAGAGGTTTTATCCCGATGAGTGAACCCGTTTTGATTTCAGTATTTATTNAAGGGAAATCAAACGAAAGACAGAGATAAGAGAGACTCCGGGCCATGCGGACGCCAACAAGGCTACCTCGGAAATCTCTGGACTGAAGTAAGCTCCCAACGCTCCTACTGCTGTCCAAAAGCTCCTGCTCTGGTACTATGACCTGTGCAAAAAGCACAGAAGTGTAGCATCAGCACAACTGACCCCATGTGCTGGTAAGTGCATGGCCTAACCCCGGCGAAGTAGTGACGAGGCTAGACAGGACCAACCAAAAACAACCTGTGCAGATATATATATATATACAAAGGCATCAGAAATAACAACAGAGAACATCAACTAAAAAGGGGAAGGGGGCATGCTCGGGGGAAATACACCGAATACAGGTCAACGGATATAACGACGAAACTATCTCAATACCATAGCTCGTATATAAGTGGTCGGCGCGCCACACGATCCCATTTCTTAATTCATAAGTGGACGGCGTGCCACAAGATCCCATTTCATAATATATAAGTGGTCGGCATGCCACACGATCCCAATTTCATAATATATATATATATAAGTGGTCGGCGTGCCACACGATCCCATTTCATAATATATATACATATAATCTTTACTAAAGGAGGCCCCATTAGGGGAAAATTCAACAACATAACGGTTTAAACCGGCAAGGGTACAACTACAGCCCAAATATCCCGGCAAGGGAGCTAACAACTAATATCGACTACGTGTCCCGGCAAGGGAAAAGTCACAACACTTTCTCTTTTAGTCTACTCT